>NW_006411919.1:5432-6903 GCF_000296735.1 Chrysochloris asiatica
TTGGATTCATCTGCCATGTAGCTAACTCTCAGTATATGGGCATGTTGGATTAATCTGCCATATAATGAGTACTCTGTATATGGACATGCTGGACTACTCTGCCATTTATCTAGATCTCAGTATATGCACACATTGGATCCATCTGCCATGTAGCTAGAACTCTGTATATGGAAATCTTGCACTACTCTGCCATGTAGCTAACTCACAGTATATGGACATGTTGGACTTCATCATCCATGTAGCTAGAACTCTGTATATGGAAATCTTGTACTACTCTTAGATGTAACTAACTATTTGGATATAGACATTTTGGACTCGTTGGTCATGAACCTAGCTCTCTGTACATGGATATGTTGGACTGATCTGCTATGTAGATAGCTCTGTGTATATGAAGATATTGGACTTGTCTAATGTGTAGCTAGCTCTCTGTATACGGACATGTGGGACTCATCAGCCATGTAGCCTGTTCCCTCCATATGAACATGTTGGACTCATCTGCCTTGTAGCTAGCCCTCTATATATACACATGTTGGACTCATCAGCTATATAGCCAGCTCTCACTGTATGAACATGTTGAACTCATCTGCCTTGTAGCTAGCCCTCTATATATACACATGTTGGACTCATTTGCCAAGTAGCTAACTCTCAGTATATGGACATGTTGGACTCCTCTGCCATGTAGCTAGTACTCTGGATGTGGACATGTTGCACTACTGTGCCATATAGCTATATCTCAGTATATGGACATTTTGGACTCGTCTGCCATGTAGCTAGCTGTCTGTGCATGAATATGTTTTAATGATCTGCCATGTAGCTCTCTGTATACGAACATATTGGTCTTGTCTGTTATGTAGCTAGCTCTCTGTATATGGACATGTTGGACTCATTAGCCATGTAGCAAGCTCTCTGTGTGTGAACATGTTGGACTCATCTGCCTTGTACCTGGCATATTAAATATACACATGTTGGACTCATCTGCCATGCAGCTAGTACTCTGTATATGGACATGTTTGACTACTCTGCAGTGTAGCCTGCTTTCTGTATATGGACACGTTGCACTCATCTGCCATATAGCTCGCTCTCTGTATATGGACATTTTGGACTCGTCTGCCATGTAGCTATCTCTCTGTGCATGGATATGTTGTACTGATCTGCTATGTAAGTAGCTCTCTGTATATGAATATATTGGACTTTTCTTCCATGTAGCTAACTCTGTGTATACTGATATGAGGGACTCAACAGTCATGTAGCCAGATCACTCTGTATGAACATATTGGACTCGTGTGCTTGTAGCTCGTTCTCCATATATAAGCACATGTTGGACTCATCTGCCACATAGCTAACTATCAGTATATGTACATGTTGGACTTATCTTCCATATAGCTAGTACTCTGGATATGGACATGTTGGAGTCATCTGTCATGTACATACATGTACATACACATATGTATATGCATATGTGGTACTCATC
>NW_006411919.1:8203-9377 GCF_000296735.1 Chrysochloris asiatica
ACTCGTATGCCATGTAGCTAGCTCTCTGTGCATGGATATGTTGCACTGATCTGTCATAGGAAGTTCTCTGTATATGAACATATTTGACTTGTCTGCCATGTAGGTAGCTCTCAGTTTATGGACATGTTGAAGTCATCACCCATGTAGCCAGCTCTCTGTGGATGAACATGTTGGTCTTATCTGCCTTGTAGCTAGTCTTCTAAATATACACATGTTGGATGCATCTTCCATGTAGCTAACTCTCAATATTTGGACTTGTTGAACTTATCTGCCATATAGCTAGTACTCTGTATATGGACATGTTGGTCTACTCTGACATGCATCTGGCTCTCAGTATATGAACACATTGGACTCATCTGCCATGTAACTATAACTCTGTATATGGAAATGTTGCAGTACACTGTCATGTAGCTAGCTCTCTTTATGTTGACATTTTGGACTTGTCTATAATGTACCTAACTCTTTGTGCCTGGATATGTTGAACTGATCTTCCATGTAGGTTCCTCTCTGTATATGAACATATTGGACTTGTCTGCCATGTAGCTCACTCGCAGTATATGGACATGTTGGACTTATCAGCCATATAGTCAGATCTCTCTGTATGAACATGTTGGACTCATCTGCCTTGTAGCTAGTGCTCTTTATATATATACATGTTGGACTCATCTGCCATGTATATCTATATGTATATGGACATGTGGGTCTCATCGGCCATGTAGCTTATACTCTGTATATGGACATGATGGAGTACTCTGCAATGTAACTAGCTCTCAGTATGTGGACAATTTGGACTCATCTGTCATGTAGCTAGAACTCTGTATAGGAACATTTTGGACTCGTCTGCCATGTAACTCGCTCTCTGTGCATGGATATGTTGGACTGATCTGCCTTGTACGTAGCTCTCTAAATATGAACATATTGGACTTGACTGCCATGTTGCTAGCTCTCTGTATATGGACATTAGGAATCATCAGCCATGTAGCCACCTATCTCCGTATGAACATATTGGACTCATCTGCCTTATAGCTCATTCTTTATATATAAACATGTTGAACTCAATTGCCTTGTAGCTAACTATCAGTATATGGACATCTTTGACTCATCTGCCAAGTAGCTAGTACTCTGTATTTGGGCAAGTTTTACTCATCTGCCATGTAGCTAGCTCTCTGTAAAT
>NW_006411920.1:0-623 GCF_000296735.1 Chrysochloris asiatica
TGTGTTTGAATAACTGCCTCTTGATCTATGGACAGGTTCCTCATGAGCACAGTTAAGTGTTCTGGAATACCCATTCTTCAGAATGTTATGCGTAGTTTGTCATGATCCACACAATCAAAAGCCTTTGTGTAGTCAGTAAAGCACAGGGAAATATCTTTCTGGTATTCTCTGCTTTCAGCCAAGGTCCATCTGATGTCAGCAGTGGTATTTCTTGTTTTCCTAGTCCTAGTCCTGGTGTGGCGCTATGGGTTAATGCACCAGACTGCAAAGCCGTTTGAACTGCAAGGTCGGCGTTTCAAGCTCACCAGCTGCTCCTTGGAAACCCTACACAGGGTCTCTATGGGTCGGAATCAACTCAACGGCACTTTACAACAACAAGTCTGAATCCCACGTGAACCTCTGGAAGTTCCTTGTGAATGTACTATTGCAGCTGTTTGTGAATTACCTTCATCAAATTTTACTGGCATGGGATAATGATACTGTCCTAAGAGTTCCACATTTCATTGGGTCACCTCTTTTTATAATGGACCCAAATATGGATCTCTTCCAATCAGATGGCCAGGTACCTGCCTTTCATTGCTGCATCTATCTGTGTGTTGAAAGATTTCAATTTTATTCTATCA
>NW_006411920.1:2866-9497 GCF_000296735.1 Chrysochloris asiatica
GATGCTATGGGTCGGTACCAACTCGATGGTCCTAACAACAGCAACAATGAGAAAGACCAGTTAATATGAAGTATGGATCAACCAGTAGTGCCAAAGATGAAGAAATGGAAGATTTTTACCAATTTCTGCAGTCTAAAGTTGATCAGTGGCACAAATGAAAAACAAAGGATCAGTTGTTGTTAAGTGCCGTGGAGTCAATTCTGATCCATAGCGACTCTGTATAGGGTTTCTGAGGAGCAGCTGGTAAGCTTGAACCACTGACCATGCATTTCAAATGGCTTTGCAGTCTGGTGCATTAACCCACAGGATTCTAAAATATTGCCTTGGTGATGGTGATGAAACTGTAGTTTGCATGACAGAATGGCAAAACCAATGACCTGCTCACTGGAAACACATTTTGCCAACAAAATAAATGGTAGCTTACAAATGGGCCTCTCTGGATAGACAACACAGTGATGAAATAGACTACATCTGTGAAAAGATGATAGAGAAATTTAATATCATCAGTATCAACAAAACCATGGGCTGACTGAGAAAGAGACCATCAGTTGCTCATATACAAGTTCAAGTTGAAGATGGAGATTATTAAAACAAGACTATGAGAGCTAACAGACAACCTAGAGTTTATTCCATTGGAATTTAAAGATTATCTCAAAAATAGATTGAACACAAATGACCAAAGATAGATAAATTGTAGAAAGACATCAAGAATATCTTACACGAAGAAAGTAAAAGGTCATATAAAAGACTAGAAAGAGAGACAAGATTAAAATGGATTAAAATGATTTTCAGATTAGACTGTGAAATTTGTCAGAGTAGCTAAAGCAAATAGAATAATGATGAAGTGAAAGAACTAAACAGAGATGTCAAAGAGCGGCTTGAGAAGACAACGTAAAAAATTATATTAAATATGTACAGACTTTAAGTTAGCCGAAAGAGAAGAACATGATCGGTTCTATTCAAACCTCAAGTTTCAATACTGAAGGATTCTATGGGCAAGTTTATGAACGACGCAGGGAAGAATCAAAAGAAGATAGAAGAAATAGACAGTCACTGTATCAAAAAGAATTCGTCAACATTTCAAAGGCAATTATGACCAAAATCTGATAGAATTAAAGGGAAAAGTTCAAGCTACACTCAAGGCATTGGTGAAACAGTTCCACGAATTGACAGAATACCAATGGAGATGCTTAGATAAATGGATACTATGTTTGAGGTGTTGAGTTATGTATGTCAAGAAATTGGAAGACAACTACCAGGCGAACTGAATGGAAGAGATCCGTATGTATAGTCATTCCAAAGAAAGGTAATCCAATGGAATGTAGAACTGTCAAACAAAATGGTTGATATAACACAGGTAAACTTTTGCTAAAGATAATTTATTAATGGTAGTAATAGTATGTCAACAGGAAACTTCCAGAAATTCAAGCTGTATTCAGAAGAGGAGGTGGAAAGAGAGGTATCATTGCAGATGATACATGGATCTTGGATTAAATCAGAGATTACCGGAAATATGTTTTCTTGTGTTTAGTTGACTCTTCAAAGGCATTTGGCTATGTGGATTATGATAATGTATGGATAACATTGCAAAGAATGGGAATTCCTGGTCACCTAATTGTGCTTATGTGGAACCTGCACATAGATCAGGAATTTGTTCATGTAAAACAAAAGATACTTAATGGCTTAACCTCAGGTAAAGTGTATGTTTAGAGTTAACTTTTACCATACTTAGTTTATCCTGGTGTGACGCTGTGGGGTAATGCGCTGAACTGCAAAGTTGGTTTGAACTACAAAAGTCCGCGGTTCAAGCTCACCAGCCGCTCCTAGGAAACCCTATACAGGGTCACTATGGGTTGGAACTGATTCTACAGCACTTAATAGTAACAGTAGTCTTTCTCTATGGTTAGCAAATAATCTGAGAAACTGGGCTATCTGAAGAACATGGCATCAGGATTGGAAGAGGTTCATTAATAATCTGTGACAATCTTGTTTGCTAAAAGTAAAAAGGAATTGTAGCACTTATTGATGAATATCAAAAGACTATAGCCTTTAGGATTACATTTGAACATGAAAAAAAAAAAAAAATCCTCACAAGCATCATCATATGATAAATGGAGAAAAAAACTGAAGTTGTCAAGGATTTCATTTTTCTTAGATCTACAATCAAAGCCCATGGAATCAACAGTCAAGAAATCAAAAGATTCACTGCACTGGGTAAATCTGTTGCAAAAGAATTGCTTAAAGTGTCGTAAAGCAAAGATGTCACTTTGAGAAGTAAGGTGCACCTGACTAGAGCCATGGTAATTCCAGTCACTTCCTATGTATGTGAAAGTTGGGCAATGCATTAAAAGATAGAAGAATCAACAACTTACAGCTTTGCAAAGGAATACTGAATAGTCATGGACTGCAAGAAGAATTAAGAAACCCATCTTGGAAGTAGAGTAGCTAGAATGCTCCCCTTTGAATGGAAGATGGCAAGACTTTATCTCATGTACTTTGGACATGCCATCAGAAGGGACCACTCTTCTGGGGAAGGATGGATGTCATGCTTGGTAGTTGTAGTTGTTATTAAGTCGGTTCCAACTCACAGCGACCCTGTGTAGGTTTCCTAAGGAGCAGCTAGTTGGAACTGCCAATCTTACAGTGGCACACAGGCTGAGTGATAAAGAGGAAGATCCTCAGTGAGATGGAGTGCCACCGTGACACACCAATGGGCTTAAGCACAGTACAGGTTGTGAAGATGACAGAAAACCAGGCAGTGCCTCACTCTTTTATATCTGATTGTTTCCATGAGTTCAAACTGACTGATGGATGGCTCCTAACAGCATCAACAACAATGACAGTGTACATCCTGGAAACTCAGGAGTTTATTTTGTTCTATTTTTATTATTTCTTTGGTCCAAGATTTTCCACCTTGCGTTTCTGGAATTGCAGCCATCTCTAATCCACTCTTGCGCTTTCCACAAATTTTACCTATTGCATCTTATTTAATCCGTTCTGACTTGGGACTTTCTGTTATGGTAGCCACTTCTAATGTGAATAGATGAAATAGACATACGGTTTCATTGACACTTCAGCACTACGATGCCTGAGACAAGTTAACATTTGTAGCGGTAGTGTTTTATCTCTGGGGCCTTGGGGAAGTTGCCTTACTGGGGACAGCTATCAGTAGCCCATGTTCTGCTCAGCTAGCCGTCCCTCCCTGGACACAATATGTCTGTGTCTGATATCCACTCTGGTGCAGCTGCTTGATTTATCAGTGAGTGACAAGCTTGCCTGATCAAGAAAAACCCTCATTGTCTTTAGACTTTCTGCCTGGTGTATCTCTTTCACAGATTCTTTCAAGCCACAAAAGGCAACCTATTTGGAGTACTGTATATCAATCCCAACTCCAGTCTCAGCCCTACTGTTCCTGAGTAAGGCCTGTTAGGAAGATGTCACCATCATTTTCTACATTTAATTTCCCATAAATTACATTATTAGAAGGAAAAGTGACCTTTAGCCTCATTGTATCTTGATTATCAAATTTTGATATATGGATATGATCTTACATTATGGAGTCGATGTGGTGCTGTCTGTCAATGTGCTGCACTGCAAAGTTGGTTTGAACCACAAAGTCAGCAGTGTGTGTATGTTCTTTCTTTATATATAAATGTTAAGTGCCATTGAGTCGATTCCGACCCATAGCAACCCCTGTATAGGGTTTCCAAGGAGCAGCTGGTGAGCTTAAACCATCGACCTTGCAGTTCAAGAGATTTCGCTGTCTGATGTATTAGCCCACAGCACCACACCAGGTCGGTCTCTGTCTGTCTGTCTCTGTCATATATGTTGTTGATATATGCTGTTGTTAAGTACCGTGGAGTCAGTTCCAACTCACAGTGACCCTGTACAGGGTTTCCAAGGCTGTAAATCTTTACGGGAGCAGAAAGCCTCATCTTTCTCCCATGGAATGGCTAGTAGTTTTGAACTACCGACTTTGAGGTTAGCAGCCTGATTCATAACCACTATGCTATCAGAGCTCCATATATAGATATATGTATCTACATCTATTTATAGATAGATAGATATAGATCTAGATATAGGCATATATATGGATAGATTAGATAGATAGATAGATATAGATATATTGCTTGACAGTACCAAATAGCATAAGATTCTGTGAATAAATACACTCTGCTGAATAGTGGTACAAAAGAATAAATCATTGCCTGGTCCTATGCCAACCACACACTCATTGCTATGCTTTAGACCATTGCTACAGCCACTGTGTCAATCCGTCACTGAGGCTCTCCCTCTTTTTGGTAGCCTTCTACTTTACCAAGCACAATGTCCTTCTCTAGGAACTGGTCCTGGAGTCTCACCAACCTAATTCTAAGGAACATTCTGGTTGTGCTTCTTCCAAGACATATTTGTCTGTTCTGGCATTCCACGTTCATGGAAAAATTTTGTTATCTTTGAATTTCATTTGTCCACCTGAATTTATAGATTATCTCAAGAGCAGATTTGATACATTAAACATTAATGATCGACAAACCAGAAGAGTTTTGGAATGACACCTAGAACATCGTACAGGAAGAAAGCTAAGAAAGAAAGACCAAAATGGATGTCAGAAGAGACTTTGAAACTTAATCTCTAGTGTAGAGATGATCAAACAAATGGAAAAAATGAGGAGCTAAAAAGAGCTGAATAAAAAACTTCATAGAGTAACTAGATAATTCAAAGTTAAATATACTGAAATTTCAAAATTCTCGAGTTAGAAAACCAAAAGGGAAGAACACAACTAGTAGTATTCTTAAACTGAAAGAACTGAGGGGAAATTTTAAGCCTCAACCTTCAATATTGAAGGACTGTCTGGGCAACATATTTAATGATGCAGAAAGCATCAAAAGAATATGGAAGGAATACACAGATTCATTGTACCAAAAAGAACTGGTCAATATCCAACCATTTCAAGAGGTAGCATATGGTCAAGAGCCAATGGTACTGGTGGAATAAGTCCAAGGTGCACTGAAGGCATTGGCGAACAACAAGGCTCCAGGAATTGATGGAATACAAATTGAAATCATCCAACAAACTGATGTCGCACTGGAGGCACTCACTCATCTATGCCAAGAAAGTTAGAAGGCAGCTATCTGACCAACTGATTGGAAAAGATCCATCTTTGAGCCCATTCCAAAAAGAGGTGACCCAGTGGAATGCAGAAATCATTGTATAATAAAATTAGTATCACAGGCAAGGAAAAGTTTTCTAAAAACAGCTGTAATAGTACATTCACAGGGAACTTCCAGAGGTTCAAGCCAGATTCAGACAAGGACATGGAACAAGGGCTATCACTGCTGATGTCAGATTAATCTTGGCTAAAAGCAGAGAATACCAGAAAGAAGTTTACCTGTGCTTTATTGACTATGCAAAGTCTTTTGATGTGTAGATCATGACAAGCTATGGACAACATTGTGGAGAATGAGTGTTCCAAAACAGTTAATTCTGCTCATGAGGAACCTGTACATAGACCAACAAGTAATCATTTCTACAGAACAAGTAAACATTGATTGGTTTAAAATCAGGAAAAGTATAATCCACAGTTGTATTCTTCCACCATACCTATTCAGTCTGAATGTTGAGCAAATAATCTAAGAAACTGGATTACATGAAGAAGAATGTGGCATCAGGTTTGTAGGAAGAAATATAAAAAAAACTTCAATATGCAGATGATACAATCTTGCCTGCTGAATTCAAAGAAGACTTAAAATATTTATTGATGAAGATGAAAGACCATAGTCTTTGGTATGAGTTGCCTCTCAATGTAAGGAAAATACAAGTCCTAACTACTGGACCAATAAATAACATCATGATAATTTAAGAAAAGACTGAAGTTGTCAAAGCAAAGTTTATTTTGCTTGTATCCATCAACCCTCATGGAAGCAGTAGACAAGAAATGAAACAATGTATTACATTAGTGAAATCTTTCCCACAAAACTTCTTTAAAGTGCTGAAGAGCCAAGATGTGAATTTAAGGACTAAAGTGCATATGACCCAAGCCATGGTATTTTTCAATGGCCTCATACGCATCTTAAAGTTGGATAATGAATAAGGAATACTACAGAAGAAGTGATGCACTTGAGTTATGGTGTTGGAGAAGAGTTTTAAAGGTACCATGGACTACCAGAAGAAAAACAAACAAATCTGTGTTGGAAGAAGTACAGTCAGAATATTCTTTAGAATCCAAGAATACCAGATTTTGTCTCCCCTACTTGGAGTCCTGGTGTGATGCTGTGAGTTAATGCACCAGACTGCAAAACCGTTTGAACTGAAAAGTTGGTGGTTCAAGCTCACCAGCTGCTCTCGGGAAACCCTATATAGGGTCGCTATGGGTTGGAACCGACTTGATGGCACTTAACAACAAACACAAGTTGGGGCATATCTGAAGGGTCCAGTCCCTGTAGAAGGACAGCACACTTGGTAAAGTGGAGAGTCAGCCAAAAAGAGGAAGACACCTAGCGAGATGGATTGGCACAGTGGCAGCAGTAATGGGCTTAAGCACAGCATCAATTGTGAGGATGGCACAGGACCGGCGCTGTTTCATTCGGTTGTACATAGAGTCACTATGGGTCGAAAACAACTTGAAGGCACC
>NW_006411921.1:0-1158 GCF_000296735.1 Chrysochloris asiatica
ATATATATAAAACGCTGAAAGAAAAAAACTGCCAACCAAGAATCCTCTAGCCAGCAAAGCTGTCAATCAAATACATTACATTTGATTGACATGTAAATTTTGATACATAAATGTAATCAAAACATTCCAGGATAAACAGAAGCTAAGGGATTTTTGCCAAAGCCAGCCCTGCTTTGAAAACATCCTAAATGAAGTTCTGTGGACTGAGAACCAACAAAAACAGATAATAGAGAATGACATACGTGGCAGCATCACCCAGAACTCAATTGACAAATAGAAGAGTAAGAAACAAAATAAAATGATAAGAACAGAGGATCTGGGAGGTCAGTCTATGATCAAAACAATTACAATGTGAAAGAAGGTAAACACAGAGGAACAGAGATCCAGGTGGTGAGAAGGTCAGATAGATTACAGTATAAAATAGAGTATCTTAAATGAAGGGAAGACTTAATGGAATATAAGGTAACCACAACAGTGGGGTTGGGGTGGGGAGTTTAGTTTGGGTGTTGGGGAGGGCAATACAAAAAAGGGGGAGGAGGTAGAAGAACAAGATAGATAGGGGAACAGTGAAACAGGTTTGCATGGCCTAAATAAATAGTGATGCAAGCTCAACCTTCGAACAACAGGGCTCTGTGATACAGCGATCTAGGCATAGTTTGAAGTGGGGAAATAATACTAAAATGCTTGGCTTTCTTAAGAATATTGGTTTCCCTTGCCTACTATTGTAAAATAGATACTTGAGTGGGATAGAAAGGAATTGTTGGGAAACATGATTACAGAAAACTTATAAGTCCATTTTCAGCCTATAACTGATTGGAATACCTAAAAGGGGTTCTAGAACTTGCCCAGTGAAATAGTCCCCTTGCAAAGCCTTTGCAGAGTATAGGACCTTAGGTGGAATCCTGAGTCCCAACCAAAACCTTATGAGGTGGGACATTCCCACCAGAAAAGACAAGCAGACCAGCCTGGAACAGCTAGAGCAACAGAAGATATGTCCTCAAAGAAAGATCACCAGGAAAAACCCACAACAAAAATGTCAGCATGACTGGCTACTACAAGAATAAGCAAGATGTTTTCCAGGAAGCCATCAAGGCAAGCAATCAAGCTCCTTCAGGACAAACTCCTTTCTAAGACTGAAACTCAAAGGGAACACAGGAA
>NW_006411921.1:2428-3490 GCF_000296735.1 Chrysochloris asiatica
CTATAAACTTTCAGTCAATACACAATAAAAACCTTAAATAAAACAAAACAAAACAAAAAGACGGAAGGAATACACAGAGTTACTGTACCAAGTGGAAATGGTTGATGTTCAACTGTTTCAAGAGGTAGAATATGATCAAGAGCCAATGATACTGAAGGAAAAAGTTCAAGGTGCATTCAAGAACAAGGCACCAGGAATTAATGGAATGAAAATTGAAATCTTTCAATAAAGTGAGGTGGCACTGGAGACACTCATCTCTTCCAAGAAATTTTGAAGACAACTACCTGGACAACTGATTGGAAGAGATCCGTATTTGTGCCCATTCCAAAGAGAGGTGACCCAACAGAATGCGGAAATCATTGGACAATATCTTTGCTATCCCATGCGAGTAAAGTTTTAATAAAGGTAATACAGAAACAGCTGCAAGCATACATTAACAGAGAACATCCAGAGGTTCAAGCTGGATTCAGACAAGGACATGGAACGAGGGATATCAGTGCTGATGTCCCATCTTAGCTGAAAGCAGAGAATACCAGAAAGATGTTTCCCTGTGCTTTACTGACTATGCAAAGGCTTTCAATTGTGTGGATCATGACAAGCTATGGACAAAGTTGCAAAGTATGAGTATTCCTGAATACTTAATTAAGTGCTCATGATGAATCTATACATGGATCAAGAGGCAGTTGTTCAAACAGAACATGGGAACACTGAATGGTTTAAAATTAAGAATGGTGTGTGACCGGGTTGTGTTTTTTCACCATACTTATTCAACCTGTATGTTGAGCAAATAATCTGAGAAGCTGGATTATATGAAGAAAAACATGGCATCAGGATTGGAGGAAGACTCTTTAACAACCTGTGATATGCAGATAATACAACCTTGCTTACTGAAAGTGAAGAGGACTTAAAATTCTTAATGATGAAGATCAAAGACCATAACCTATGGATTGCATTTCAATGTAAAGAAAACAAAAATCCTCATCAGTGGACCAATAAACAACATACTTATCAATGGCGATAAGACTGAAGTTGTCAAGGACTTCATTCTTCTTGGATCAACTG
>NW_006411921.1:5777-6337 GCF_000296735.1 Chrysochloris asiatica
TCCTTCCTGACAAACACCTCTCTAAGACTGAAACTCAAAGGGAACACATGTATATATCTATGTTGTTGTTGTTGTTGTTGTTGTTGTTAAGTGCCATCGAGTTGGTTCTGACCCATAGCAACCCTGTACAGGGTTTCCAAGGCTGTAAATCTTGACGGGAGCAGAAAGCCTCATCTTTCTCCCACGGAACAGCTGGTAGTTTTGAACTGCTGACCTTGCAGTTCGCAGCCCGATTCATAACCGCTATGCTACCAGAGCTCCTTTGTATATATCTATATGTATATATAATATGAACAAATTAATATACAGAAACTAATGTTCACAAACCTACCCAGGAATAGTGGGTCAAGTTGGTTCCGACTCATAGTGACCCTGTATGAGTTGGAATGTATGCAAACATACATTGACAGAGAACTTCCAGAGGTTCAAGCCGGATTCAGAAGAGGCCATGGAATGAGGGATATAATTGCTGATGTCTGATGGATCTTGGCTGAAAGCAGAGAATATCAGAAAAATGTTTACCTGTGCTTTATTGACTACGCAAAGGCTTTTGATTGTGT
>NW_006411921.1:8729-9859 GCF_000296735.1 Chrysochloris asiatica
GAGATTGTAATCAATACAATGAAACGATGAAATGGTGTAAAACTGATGTCCCACGTACACTATCACTCAATTCACAATAAAACCTTTAAAAAAAAGAAAAGAACTATTAAATCCCAAAGCTTTGTTCCTATATTTTCTTTCAAGAGCACTTTAGAGTTTTAGATTTGACATTTAGGTACCTGAACTATTTTAAATTAGTTTTTGTGATTAGATCTTTTTCATTCTTCTATATGTGGAAATCCAGCAGTGCCAGAACCGTTTGTTGACAAGACTGTTCTTTTCTTGTTGAGTGTATTTGGCACCCTTATTGAAAATCAGTGGATCACAGATGCTTGGATTTATTTGTAGATATTCAATTCTATTCAGCTGGTCTATATACCTATTACTGAACCAGTACCAGGCTATTTGGATTACTGTGGTTGTGTGATATGTTTTGAAGTATGAGACCTTCTATTTTTTTCTTCAAAGTTGTTTTGGCTATTTGGGGTGTATTACAGTTCCATATAGAATTGAGGGTTAGTATTTCTGCAAAGAATGCTGTTGGAATTTTGGTCAGAATTGTACTATATATATAGCAATAGATCACTTTGGGTAATGTTGACATCTTGACTATTTGAAATCTTATTGTCTACTAACATTCCATCTCATTGTTGTTAAGTGTTGTTGAGTCAGTTCTGACCCATAGCATCACTGTATAAGGTTTCTGAAGAGCAGCTGGTGAGCTTGAACCACTGACCTTGCAGTTCAAACCAACTCTGCAGTCCAGTGCATTAACCCACAGCGCCACACCAGGACTCCATGCCACCTAGGCCTTCTTTAATCTCTTTCAGGAGTGCTTTAGCATTTTCATTGCATAAATCTTTCACAGTCCTGGGTAAATTTCTTCTAGGTATTTTATTCTCTTAGTTGCTAAAGTACTCCTGGCAGGAGCCACGATATTTTCAATAGCCTCATATGCATATGAAAGTTGGACAGTGAATAAGTAAGACTGTAGAAGAATGGACACATTTGAGTTATGGTGTTGGAGAAGAATATTGAAAGTACAATTGACTGCCAAAAGAAGAAGCAAATCTGTGTTAGAAGAAGTACAGCCAGAATGCTGTATAGGAGCCAAGGTGGTGAGACCTCAT
>NW_006411922.1:0-703 GCF_000296735.1 Chrysochloris asiatica
ATTCGTAACCACTAGGCTACCAGAGCTCCTTGTAGCTAGTCCTATATAAATACACATGTTGTACTCATCTGCCATGTAGCTAACTCTCAGTACATGGACATGTTTGACTTATCTGCCATGTTTCCAGCTCTCTGTGTATGAACATGTTGGACTCATCTGCCTTGTAGCTAGCCCTTTAAATATACACATGTGGACTCATCTACCATGTAGCTAACTCTAAGTATGTGGACATGTTGAACTCATCTGCCATGTACCTACTACTCTGTATATGGACATGTTGGACTACTCAGCCATGTAGCTAGATGTCATTATATGGACACCTTGGACTCATCTGCCATGTACCTGGAATTCTGTATATGGAAATGTTGCACTAGCTAGCTCTCTGTATGTGTACATATTGGACTCGTCTGCCATGTAGCTAGGTGTCTGTACATGGATATGTTGGACAGATATGCCATGTAGGTAGCTATCTGTATATGAACATATTAGACTCGTCTGCCATGTAGCTAGCTCTCAGTATATGAACATGTTCGACTCATCTTTTTTGTAGCTAGCCCTCTAAATATACACATGTGGACTTATCTGCCATGTAGCTAACTCTCAGTATTTGGACATGTTGGACTCATCTGACATATAGCTGGAACTCTGCATATGGACATGTTGCACTACTCTGCCATGTAGCTAGCTCTATGTATATAGACAC
>NW_006411922.1:3383-3893 GCF_000296735.1 Chrysochloris asiatica
GTAGTTAGTACTCTGTGTTTGGGCATGTTGGACTACACTGCCAGGTAGCTAGTACTGTGTATTTGGACATGTTGGAGTACTCTGCCATGTAGCTAGCTGTCAGTTGGACTCATCTGCCATGTGGCTAGAACTCTGTATATGGAAATGTTGCACTACATTGCCATGTAGCTAGATATCTGTATATGGACATTTTGATTCTTCTGCCATGTAGTTAGCTCTCTGTACATGGATATGTTGGACTGATATGCATGTTGGTAGCTCTCTATATGAACATATTGGACATGTCTGCCATATAGCTAGCTCTCAGTATATGGACATGTTGGACTCATCAGCCATGTAGCAAGCTCTCTCTGTGTGAACATGTTGGACTCATCTGCCATGTAGCTAACTCTCAGTATATGGACATGTTGGACTCATATGCCATGTAACTACTAGTCTGTATTTGGACATGTTAGACTAGTATGCCAGTTAGCTAGAACTCTGTATTTGGACATATTGGACTACTCTGCC
>NW_006411922.1:6799-7852 GCF_000296735.1 Chrysochloris asiatica
TCTCTGTATGAATAGGTTGTACTCATCTGCCTTGAGCTAGTCCTCTATATATACACACGTTGTACTCATCTGCCATGGGGCTAACTCTCAGTAGTATTGCACTTCTCAGACATGAAGCTAAAACTCTGTATGTGGACATGTTGCAGTACTCTGCCATGAAGCCAGCTTTCTCTGTATGAACATGTTGAATTCATCTTCTGGTAGCTAGTACTCTATGAATACACATGTTGGACTTATCTGCCATGTAGCTAACTGTCAGTATATGGACATATTGGACTCATATGCCATGTAGTTAGAACTCGATATATGGACATGTTGTACTACTCTGCCATATAGCTAGCTCTCAGTATATGGACACATTGTACTCATCTGCCATGTAGCTAGTACTCTCTATATGGACATGTTGTACTACTCTGTCATGTAGCTAGCTTTCACTATATGGACACGTTGGACTCATCTGTCATGTAGTTAGCACACTGTATATGGAAATGTTGCACTACTGTGACATGGAGCTATATCTCTGAATATGGACATTTTGGACTCGTATGCCATGTAGCTAGCTCTCTGTGCATGGATATGTTAGACTAATCTGCCATGTAGATAGCTCTCTGTATATGAACATATTGGATTTGTCTTCCATGGCGATAGCTATCTGTATATGGACATGTTGAAATCATCAGCCATGTATCCAACTTTCTCTGAATGAACATGTTGTACTCATCTGCCTTTTAACTAGTCCTTTATATGTACACATGTTGGCCTCATTTGCCATGTACCTAACTGTCAGTATAACGACATGTTGGACTTATCTGACATGTAACTAGTATACTGGATATGAACATGTTGTACTACTGTGCTCTCTCAGTTTATGGACACGTTGGACCCATCTGCCATTTAGCTAGCTCTCAGTATATGGACAAGTTGAACTCATCTGACATATAGCTAGAACTCTGTATATGGAAATGTTGCACTATTCTGCCATGTAGGTAGCTTTCTGTATATGGACATTTGGGACTTTTCTGCCATGTAGCTAGCTTTCTGTACATGGAAATG
>NW_006411922.1:8792-9301 GCF_000296735.1 Chrysochloris asiatica
TGAACTCATCTGCCTTGTAGCTAGTCTTCTATATATACACATGTTGGACACATCTGTCTAGTAGCAAACTCTCAATATATGCTCATGTTGGACACATCTGCCATGCAGCTAGTACTCTGTTTATGGACATGTTAGACTACTCTGTCATGATGCTAGCTCTCAGTATATGGACACTTTGGATTCATCTTTCATGTAGCTAGAACTCTGTATATTGAAATGTTCCACTACTCTGCCATGTAGCTAGCTCTCTGTATACGGATATTTTGGACTACTCTGCCATGTACCTAGCTCTCTGTATATGGATATGTTGGACTGATCTGACATGGAGGTAGCAATATGTATATGAACATATTGGACGTGACTACCATGTAGCTAGCTCTCTGTATGTGGACATGTTGGACTCTTCAGCCATGAAGCTAGCTCTCTCTGGATGAACATGTTGGACTCATCTGCCATGTATCTAACTATCAGTATATGGACATGTTCTACTCCTCTGTCATGTAGCTAAC
>NW_006411923.1:0-1300 GCF_000296735.1 Chrysochloris asiatica
TCTGCCACAAATTCCCCCAGCTGTGAGCCTTCCAACCTTCTAAGTATTCCTTTATATGTGGTTCAGAGTTCTGGGACCATCCCTTGAGCCTGCTTGATCGGGTATTCTGTGTTGTTGTTGGTGGAGCTTTGTACTACATGTCCACCCGATGTGACATCTTGTTTGTTCTCTCCTCCTGAGTATTTTTGTGTACATCCCCTCCCCCCAAAACAGAGAGAATAGAAGCAAATATTGTTGAATGATGATGCACGAAGCGAATTGTAATCATTGTGATGAAACAAAGAGTGTAAAACTGATGTTCTACCATGTAAACTATCACTCAATTCACAATAAAAACATAAAAAACAAACAAACAAAAAATCATTATAGGCAGCATGGGATTCTGAAAAATGCTTGAGCTTTGGAGAAGGACTTAACTTCAATGACAAAAGACTTAGCCTCTCTGAGACTCATTTACTCATTTTGGGAAATCAGTATGGGCCAAAACTGTCTCCTACATTTATGTGGCTGTCAGCTGGGGTCTGTCTGATGGATGAATAAGAGTAGGAAGAGGGTTGCTGTTATTGTTGTTGTGTACCATGGAGTCAGTTCCAACTCATAGAAGCCCTGTACAAGGTTTCTGAGGAGTAGCTGGTAGATTTGAATTGCTGGCCTTGCAGTTAGAAATCCAGAGTTTATCCTACAGTATCACATTATTGTTGTTAAGTGCTATTGAGTTGGTTCTGACTCATAGCAACCCTGTGTAGGGTTTTCAAGGAATGGCTAGAGTCAAACTGACGTTGCAGCCCAGTGCATTATCCTATAGCGCCACACCAGAACTCCACATAGTAAGTGATTCCTTAAATGCCTAGGGTAATATGCGTCGCCATTAATTCGGTCTTCCTGTGGTATAAAAATGAATAATTTATTCAAAAAAGTTTTCATTTTAATTAGATTCAAATGTTTTACTTTCTTAACTTTAATTCACTTAGTATATATAGCTTGTCTTCC
Organism: Chrysochloris asiatica; assembly: GCF_000296735.1. Taxonomy (NCBI): domain Eukaryota; kingdom Metazoa; phylum Chordata; class Mammalia; order Afrosoricida; family Chrysochloridae; genus Chrysochloris; species Chrysochloris asiatica. The sequence goes on from NW_006411923.1 coordinate 991, forward strand.
CATTATATACTAAGTGCTGTTCTAGATGTTAAAGAAATGGAAATAAAGAAATTTTTATATTTCAAATATGTAACAGAAAGAAGAAGAAAAGTTTTGCTACTAGTTTTTATATTTAATTAAATGTTTTCCTGAGTGTCTCATTTAATCTTTAGAAAAGAAGTTTCCTAGTCCAGGAAAATAGGAAGCGTATGTACTGGGGTATAAATATGCAAGCCCTCTCTGGGATATACTTTGGATTAGGTAGTCTATGCTCTAAGAGTATCTGTATGCTTTGATCCCCTTATCCCACAAATACAAATTTATACATATA
>NW_006411923.1:2244-3808 GCF_000296735.1 Chrysochloris asiatica
GGCCCTGGTGACACATTGGTTAAAGTACCCATCTACTACCTGAAAGGTTCAAACTCACCTGGCCCTTCATGGGTAAGAGTGTGGAAATCTGCTTCTATAAAAAGGTTTATAGCCTTAGAAACCCTGTGGGGTCACCCTGGCTTGGACTCAACTCGAAGGCCATGGTGGGATCTTATTTTAGCGAATTGGCTATTATTTGTAGTGACCTTTGATCAATAAGTAACTTTCCTGAATCTTCGCTTCATTCAATTGAGGTGATGGTTGTTATGGTGAACTGGTGAAGCCAATGTTTAATCAAATAATGCAATTTTCCACTCTTGACCCCCTGCAAGGTGCTACACAAAAGCCACTGTAAGGTTCAACAGGGTAATCAATTGAAATTAGAAACAGCCAACATTTCCTTCCCAGATGGATTAGCAACCATCCCAAGTAATCGTTGGAGTCTATTCAAGTCGTAAAATCCCACAGATTTCTCTAACACTCAGTCTATCATGTATAAAGTACAGAGCATACAAGCTTTGTTAGCATTAGTGACAACTGTGAGTCACATATTTCCTTTGCGCCTGGTTCCAGGCTTCATCATCAAAGACATGCAGGGACATCTCTGTTTCTCAGGCAGCCTTGGTGAGTCATTATCTGAAAAATACCTGGTCTGATCACCAAACTGGGAGTAAGCAAAGGACTTCTAGTTTCTTACCTGGCAACAGCAAAAGGAATCTCTTGAATGTTTTGGTTTTGTGGTAGGCGAGATAATTCAGGCTTCATGCAATGATGAGGAACTGCATAGAAGAGTGACAAAAAAAAAAAAAAAAAAAAATCAGGTTTCAAAAGGGAAATGATTGAAGATCATTAGAGGTCCAATGGAGCTGCTACAGTGAAACCTATCAGAGCTGAAACTTGATGGGACGGCATTCCTTGTTTTACTAGGTCTCAGAGTACAGGGCGAAGCCATGACTTGTCTATAACTTTGTTGTATTTAGTGGAAAATTTCATAGTTTTCCTTCTCTGACAGGTTTGTGTCCTGCACAGATTCCAACATTCCAGAGGTTTTACTACAGAATTTTAGACAAGTGATCTCTCAGATGCCCTCAGTGATCAGTGAAAAATGCAGCTGTGTGGGTTGCAGCTTTCCCACCTGAGTCTCTACAAAAGGCGTGAATATTTAACAATCTAGAACTCATCAGTGACCTTTATAGGAATCCATTGGAAAATACAATGTATTGCATTAGAAAGCATTGTAGATGTTGTTCTAGACCAGTTCATGTAATGTGTGTGTATATATATATATATATATTAGTTTCCTTCATATTCATGTATTCATTCATTCATTTCTGAATTTCCCTATTGAACAGATAGTCCACTAGAATCTCAGAATACAGCAGACAGAAAACATCCTTACATTCTAGTGACAGAAGATAGAAAGCAAACATGCAAGTAAAGGACTAAGAATGTTTCGGACAGCGTAAGTGATTATTTTACTTGCCTAGTGATGACATAAGGAGCTCTAGTAGCGGAGTGGTTATGAGTTGGGCTGCTAACCTCAAGGTTGTTGTTGTTATTGTTA
>NW_006411923.1:4573-6456 GCF_000296735.1 Chrysochloris asiatica
CACCATAACCACCACCAGTAGGTTAAAAGTCTGAACACAGCAGGAGGTAGTGAAGGGGAAGTTTTTTCTTTTGTTGTTTTAATCTATTTCAGCTTCTAGTAGCTGGCAATACTTACAGATTCATCTGCTTTCATTGTTTGATAGTTCTGGTTTCCCCTCCTTTTGTGTGTGTGTGTGTGTAGTGTATATCTCAGTGTCTAATGGACTTTCTTTATAACTCAGAAGTGATTAGTAGATTTAGAACCCACTGGGTCGAAACAGACTCGAAGGCACTTGACAACAACAACAACAACTACTACTCAATATGATCTAATTAACATATCAAAGAGAATGCTATTTCCCAACAAGATTAAATGCACAAGTTAGGATTCCAGCATCTATTTTAAAGAAACACAGTTTTGATCCATAACAAGGATATAAAGGCAATAAGGACTTCTTGTGGGATAGATGCATTAGACAAAACAGTGATGAAGGAAATGTGTGTTTGAGAGATGACATCTAATCTGAAATCTTAATACATTGCTATTAAATCGATTGCTACTCATGGAGATCCCATGTAGGTGTAAATAGAAAAGTTTCAAACTGGAGGCACTTGTGTCAGATGTAGGAATGACAAAGCCAAAGATCATTCTCAGAGAGCAAAAGGTCAGCAAGCAAATTCTTTGTTATTGGGGAAAATGTGTCAGGATGTAACCAATTTGTTCCTGGGAAAAGTCTGCTCATGACTGCAAGCAGAGGGCTGGTGGCATTCACCCAGGTGGGAACTCATTCCTGGGAGTCAAGTGGCTTATCTTTACATTTCAAAGGACTTCAAGCTGAAGCTAATCTTATCTGTAATCAATCATTAACTCCTAATTTTCTTTTGTTCCCTGCCTTTAGCATAGTGATTATGAGGCTGTGAATCTCAAGGTCAGCATTTCAAAACTACAAATAGCTCTAAGGGTGACCAATGAGGGTTTCTGCTCCTGTTGCTAAACTGAGGGCTTGCTGCCTGTCACTGTAGTCAATCACAGAGAATCATGGGAAGAGATCCAATCCAAGCTTTATTAACAGAAAGCCAGCAGTCTAGAGGACAGAGGGAATATCTTCTTTAGACCATCCTGTCCATTATGTAGAGCAGACACATTATATAGTGTAAGTTACATTTCAAGGAGCTCTGGTAGCTTAGTGGTTATGAGTTGAGCTGCTAACCCCACGGTCGGCAGTTTGAAACTATCAGCTGTTCCGCAGGAGAAAGATGAGGCTTTCTGCTCCCATAAAGATTTACAGCCTTGGAAACCCTATGCAGGATCGCTAGGAGTCGGAACCTACTCCAAAGCACATAACAACCAACTAATTTATATTTGGATGTACACTTGATGTATTTTAATATCAGGATAGCATTCTTTGGGAAAAAAAAGTAACAATAAGGAAATAAACTTCCTCAAACATTCTATCTTTTGGGAAAAGAAACAATGAAGCAATAATTCTCAAGCATTCAATCTTTTAAGGTCACAGCTGTTCCTTTGATAACAATTTGGGTGGGTTTAAGCACGACCTGTGCTCCATGATGTCATCCTACTTAACTTTTAAACTAACTTCCTCATTTGCAGGGTCTTCATTTTATCAAGACCTAATGACTAAACTGACTTCACTTTGTTTAGGTAGGTAGAGCCAAACTATCATGCCCATAACAATTGACAGCCTCAGAAACCCTATATAGGGTCTCTATGAGTCAGAATTGACTCCACAACACATAACCACCACCATGTACGTAAACCCCTCTGTCTACTTGAACTGTGGAGTGCGTTGTATTTTTACTTGCTTTTGTTCAGCTGGTGGTGGTGGTGGTTATGTGCCGTGGAGGAGATTCAGACTCATAAAACCCTGTACAGGGTTTCTAA
>NW_006411923.1:9091-9983 GCF_000296735.1 Chrysochloris asiatica
ATATGGTGAGGTCAATGTGTTTAATCATCTCTTATGCTGTCTAAAGAAGGTATTTGAGATGAACAAATCATTGATTTTGCAGAATTCTACCATGTGATTTCCAGCATCATTTCTATCACCAAGGCCATATTTTCCAACTACTGATCCTTCCTCTTTGTTCCCAATCTTTGCATTCCAATCACCAGTAAAATTATTAATACATCTTGATTGCATGCTTGTTCGATTTCAGGTTTAAGAAGCTGGTAGAATTCTTCTACTTCATTCTCACTGGCTTTAGTGGTTGGTGTGTAAATTTGAATAATAGTGGTATTAACTGGTCTTCCCTTTGTTGTTGTTGTTAGGTGCCATCGAGTCAGTGCTGACTAATAGTGACCTTATGCACAGCAGAATGAATCACTGCCCAATCCTGGGCCAACCTCACTATTGTTGTCACACTTGAGCCCATTGATGCTGCCACTTGGCCAATCCATCTCTCTGGGGGTCTTCCTCTTTTTCTGTGATCTTCCACCTTACCAAACATGATATCCTTCTCTAGCGACTAGTCAGGTGCACTGAAATCCTTATGTATAGCAGAGGAACAGTGTCAGGAATAGTGCTGGAAAATGAGTCCCTCAGGTTTGAAGGCACTCAAAATACGACTGGTGAAGAGCTGCCTCCTCAAAGTATTGTTGACCATGATGATGCAAATAGAGTAAAGCCAATGCGAGTAAAGCACACGGGACCTTCATTTACTGATGAGGCACAACTCAGAATGAAGAGAAACAGCTGTAAACATCCATTAATAATCAGAACATAGAATGTATGAAGTATGAATCTAGGAAAATTGGAAATTGTCAACAATGAAATGAAACACATAAACACTGATATCTTAGGCATTAGTGAGCTGAAATGG
>NW_006411924.1:0-580 GCF_000296735.1 Chrysochloris asiatica
AAAAATTATCTTTTGAAAAACTAGCTTTTGGGTTTATTGAGTTTTTTCTTTTGTTGGTTCCTTTCTATTTTATTGATATTTAGCCCATTATTTCTTCCCTTCTTTTATTTTGCATTTTGTTTAGTCTTTCTTCCTAATTAATTAAGATAGAAATGTAGATCATTGATTTTACATATTTCATTTAGAAATTACTAAGTACTAAGTACGAAACAAAACTTGCATCCCACAAATTTTGATGAGCTGTATTTACATTATAATTCATTTCAAAATATTCCCTTGTGAGTTCTTCTTTGACCCCTGTAAAATGTTATTTAATTTCTAAATATTTGAAATTTTATTATTCATCTGATGGATTATAATTTATTATCTATTTTACATTCACTCATGAAGAACTTTTTCACTGCATCTAGAATTCTAGGCTGAAAGTCTTTTTGTTTTGTTTTGTTTTTCTTTAGTGTTTTAGAGATGTTTTTTCATTCTCCTCTGGCCTCCATAGGTTCTTTTTCTTTTTTTAAAATGCTTTATTGTGAATTATGTGATAGTTTACATGGGAGAACATTAGCTTCACATTGATCCCATC
>NW_006411924.1:1015-7995 GCF_000296735.1 Chrysochloris asiatica
CACATTCCTAACGCGCAGTATTTTTCTTAGTATCATGATTTTTTTCACTTGCGAGTGCAGGAAACTCATGTCCTGGACCTTATGGTAGATCCTGAGCTCTGGAGTTGTTCTGTGAGCACTTCCTCCATGAGTTCCCAGACCTTCCACCACAGAGCCTTCCCTACCTGGCTTTCTCTACTGCTGCCCAAACCAAAAGTCCCTCCATAGGTTCTGATGAAATGAATCTGTTAATCAAAATCATATGATTGTTTCCTTGTATGTAATCTGTTATTTTTATCTAGCTGTTTCAAACTTTGCCTTTTATATCCATTTTTCAAGAGTTTAACTATGAGGTTGCAAAACAAAATCTTCCTTTAAAAAAAAACTATTTTATTTTATCTTTGCTATTGTTGAAAATGTACACAGCAAAACATACACCCATCCAACAATCTCTGCATGTATAATTCAGTGACATTGATTACATTCTTGAGCATATGTAATCATTTTCACCCTCCTCTTCCAAACTATCCTTCCATTATTGACATGAAATCACCACCCTTTAAGTTTCATCTCTAACCTTTCAAGTTGCAATTATTACTTTGATCCCATATAAATAACAATGCCCACTTGATGTTTCTTCAGCATATTTAATTTTAAAATGTTTGTTTTACCAAATTTGAACATTATTTTAAAAACATTTCCTTGCCCAATTCTTTTTGTTCTTTCCTTCTGGGATTCCAATTTTGGGTATATGAAACCATTTGATATGATAAACTAGGTTCTTCCTTGTAGCTTTTTGTCATTTTTCAATCTTTTCTTTCAGATATTACTTTGGATAATTTTATGGATCAATTTTCAAGTTCAAGGAGCCCTGGTGGCATTATGGGCTAGGTGTTTCACTGCTAACTACAAGATCAGCTGTTCAAACCCCAAACTGCTCCATCAGAGAAAGATGAAGCTATCTATTCTTTGAAAGATTTATAGTCTCAGAAACCCTGTATAAGTCACTATGGCTTGGGATTGACTCAATGGCAGTTTATTATTTGTTGATGTTATCTTCTAGTTCATTTCCATTTTCACATTGTCCCTACTATTGCTGAAGCCTCACTGTCTGCACCTGTTGTTGTTAGGTGTCGTGGAGTTGGTTATGGCTCATAGCGACCCTAGGCACAAACGAATGAAACACTACCTAGTCATGCACCTGCTTCACAATTTTTTTTACGCTTGAGCCCATTGCTGCTGCCACTGTGGAGTCTTCCTCTTTTTTTTACCTACCCTCACTTTACCAAGCACATTGTCCTCTAGGGACTGGTCACTCCTGGTAACATGACCAAAGAATGAGAGATGAAATCTCACAATCTTGGCTCACCAGAATGCTCTAAGGAACATTATGACTGTACTTCTTCCAACACAGATTTGGTTGTTCTTCTGGAAGCCCATGGTATTTTCAATATTCTCCTTCAACATCATAACTCGAATGCATCAATTTTTCTATGGTTTTCCTTATTCATTGTCTAACCTTCACATGGATATGAGGTTATTGAAAATATCATGGTTTGGGCCAGTCACACCTTAGTCCTCAAAATGGTATCTTTGCTCTTGAAAAATTTAGAGATCTTGTCTAGCACTTAGCACTAGGCTAAAAGAACAAAGATAGGAATTCAGTATATACGACTTCTTTCCTATAAGCATGAACTCCCCGTAAGAATTTACCTGTACTTCTTTATTCTCTCGTGACTTCAACTAGCTGCTTTGCACATTATGTCTAGAGTATATAACTATTATTGACAAAAGGATCTGTATCTCCCTCAGTCATTGCTCTATATTTTCTTTATAACCAATTTTCAACTAGTAAATTGGACTTTTTTGTACGTGTGGGGCATTCTATGGTTGTCTGCAGGCATCTTGGTTTTGCCTGCTGATTAAACTTAACTAAGTGACGATGAGAATTTACACTTAAATTCTTACTAAATTCAGGTGCAGATTGATGCAAACTTCATGCTTACCTATAAGATAATGGTATATGAGTTATATCTTACATTTAGAATACATCTAAAGTTAATTCACAGTTTTTGAAGTGAAATAAATTAAGCCTAAGGAAACTTTTCATTTGATGTTCATATCTATTTAATCTTCAAGTGAATAATATTTATATGTAAGCAATACCTGAAATTGATTCTCTTTCACAAGATTGTCAGAGTGTAATATTATCACTAAGCACATCAATGCCTTGGACTTCTCTTGCCCTATTATTTTTTAACAAAGTCAGTGATAGGAGTTACAAGACAATATCTGTTGAAGCTAGTAGGTAAGATTTTATGGAGAATTCCAATGGTATACAGGAGTCCTGCTATGGCATTGTGGACTAATGCGCCAGACTGCAAAACAGCTGCAAAGTTGGCGGTTCAAGCTCACCAGCTGCCCCTCAGGAACCCTATACTCGGTCGCTATGGGCCGAAATCGACTCGACAGCACTTAACAACAATAATGGCTAATGTAAATACTGTCTCCAAAATTTTGTTATATGTTTTATCATATATGAATGTTGTTGTTGTTATGTGCCGTGGAATTGGTTCCAACTAATAGTGACCCTGTACAAGGTTTTTGAGGCTATAAATCTTTACGGAAGCAGAAACCCACATCTTTCTCAGGCAGAACTGCTGCTAGTTTTGAACTCCTGACCTTGAGGTTAGCAGCCTGACTCGTAACCACTACGGTACCAGGGCTAATTGAATAAATTGACACTGTGCTGGGCATACAATAATAGTTTAATAATTACTCATGGTAATAGCAATTGGTGGTCATTATGTGCCGTGGAGTCAGTTCCTACTCATAGCGACCCTGTATAGGGTTTCCAAGGCTGTAAATCTTTACTGGAGCAGAAAGCCTCATCTTTCTCCTGTGGAACAACGGGTTGTTTGGACTGCTGACCTTGCAGTTCGCAGCCCAATACGTAAGCACTACACTACCAGTAGCTTATAAACAACTAAGTTCTGCTGAATTACATTTCCCAGAAATCCCCTGCCTGTATACTTACAATTAGGATAGACCTCAAGAGAGATTGTATAAGGATGTCATTCACACACATCAGTGTTTATTTTCTAGCTCTCCTTATTACTATGAGACAGAAAATAGAACCATAGCTTGTCTGACTCCTGGGTGATTTGAAAATTTAGTTCCATGAGTAAACACCCTTGCTTCTGCAGGGTAGACATATCATGTAGTACATAGGTCACGAAAACTGACACAAGTTTCAGTTCATCCTTGTTGACCATAGCTTAGATTTGTGACTTCCAGTATGTCCTTCTTCTACTCCAGTATTTAATCTAGCTTTCCTTGCTGATGGCTTGAGTTAACTGAGAGGCACCTAGAAAGAAAGACCTGGTGGTCCAAATCCAAAAAGTAAATATCCATTGAAAACTCTGTGAAGCCCAGTTCTACTCTGACATACATTAGGCCTTCAGTTTCTACTGTCAGATGCGAAAACAGCAGGCTTACAGAGATTGCTTAAGGAGTTCTGGTAGCGTAGTGGTTACAAGTTGGGCTGTCAACCTCAAGGTCAGCAGTTCAAAACTATCAGTGGTTCCACGGGAGAAAGATGAGGCATTCTGCTCCCATAAAGATTTATAACCTCGGAAACCCTGTGCAGGGTCACTATGTGTCTGTCGGAACCAACTCCATGGTTCTAAACAACAACAGAGATTGCTTAACCAGATTCCACAATTGTATGAGGTCAAATCCCAATGACCAATCAATCAGTCTCTCTTTTTACACGCACATACACACATACAGAGTATTTCTGTTTCTTTGATGCTATCCTGACAACTACCAATAATATAAGCAACACTTGAGAGTAATTCAAATTTCAATACTTGAAGTTAAATCTTAAAATCCACTTTCAGTCACTGTGACCATGAATGATTTATTAGTTTGGCACCCTGGTGCTTTTGAAAACACTATAGTACTATGCTACTAAAATCATTTTACGAGCACAAACACTTCTAATAATAATTTAAAAAATAAGATTAACTAATGCTTCTTGAATATTTCTATATTATGGGTCAGGTACTATTTCAAATACTTCATAAGAACCCTAAGTAGTAGGCTTTCTCATCATTCCCATTTTATAGATGAGGAAACTGAGGCTATAGATAAGTAACTTCTTAGTGCCATATGGTTACTATATGACAGCCAGGACTCATACACACGGGGCTGGTACCAGAGTCTGTGTTCCAGACTACTCTATGATGTCAGCAGTTACTGTGAAGTTCCAAGAGTGGAAATAAATTAAGAGCTTCAATGACAATTAACTAAGTGATTGCTTAATTAGAAAAGATGAGGGCATAGAAGGATGGCAGTTCTTTGAGATTAATATTATCCAGGAGGTATTGATGATTTTCAGTTTTTCTATTTTATGAAAACATGTTCCTTCCTAGACAATAATTTTTTATCTTCCTTCTCCCATTATTCTTTTTCTTTACCCACTGTCCCCGTCCATCCTTGGTTCTCTTCTTTTTTGATCTTTCTCTTGCCAGTACTTCAGGCTGGAAATGTTTTTAGGAGCAGCTGGTTACATGATATTTCACTAAAAATAATGCAAGTCAAATTATTGGCAAACAAGTTAGCCTTGGAAGAACACCAATTGTGCAGAGCCTGAAAATTGATGCAGTAGATCTATCCTGGTTTTTAAAACAGAACAAATCCTTGAGATTTTGTATTTTGTTGTGAGAGCGCTAAGACTAACGGAGCTGAGTGAGCATTTATCTACTCCATGGGCTCTGCTGTCTTAGGAGTGTAAAGCTTGCTAGGCATGCGTTTTAGGAGGAATTTGGATTTGTAGAAGTGATACCTCTCCTTGGCAGGTTCACTCTCCTCTAATGGCCTTTACAAATGTTGGAGTTCCTCAGAGTGCCATTCCTTTCTCTTGTTACCCTTTATCTTCCCTCTGGCAAATGAACACATTCCCATTAAATTTGTGTAGACATTTGGGAAGCTTATTGGTTAATAGTGTGGACTGGGGAACTAAGTTGACTGGGTTTGAATCCCAGCTCTGCAACTGGTTATGGTGGTTACTTTAATAATTTTACCACCACCATAGCCAGTTGCCATCAAGACAGTTCCAACTCATGGTGATCCAATGCGTGTCAGAGTAGAACTGTGATTCTAGGGTTTTCTAGGGATAGGTTTTGTTTTGTTTTGTTTTGTTTGTAATTGGATTATTAGTCCTTTCTTTTTAGGTATCTCTTAGTTAACTCAAACCTCCAAATATTGGTTAGCAGCCTAGTGTGTTCATCATTTGTACCACCCTGTTTTCTCAGAGATAAAATAGATTTAGCAATCAGGCTTAAACTTAGAGGGCTTTTAGGTATATTAAACAATTCTGAGTTTATAAAGTGGTTGCTGTTGCTGTTATTAGGTACCATTGAGTCGGTATCAACCCATAGTGACCTTATGCACAGAAGAATGAAACACTGCCCGATCCTGGGTCAACCTCACTATTGTTGCCATGCTTGAGTCCATTGATGCTGCCACTTAGCCAATCCATCTCGTTGGGGTCTTCCTTTTTTTCTCTGACACGCCACCTTACCAAACATGATATCCTTTTCCAGAAACTGGTCCCTCCTGACAATATGTCTGAAAGACGAAGTTTGGCCATCTTGGCCTCCAAGGAGCACTCTGGCTACACTTCTTCCAAAACAGATCTATTGGTTCTTTAGGCAGCCCATGGCACTTTCAATATTCTCCTCCAGCACCATAACTCAAAGGCATCAAATCTTCTACGGTCTTCCTTATTTACTGTCCAGCTTTTGAATGCATATGAAGTTATTGAAAATACCATGGCTTGGGTCAGGCACACCTTAATCCTCAAGCTGACATCTTTGCTCTTCAACACTTTAAAAGTTCCTGTGTAGCAGATTTGCCTAAGGCAATACTTTGTTTGATCTCTTGACTGCTGCTTCCGTGAGTGTGGATAGTTGATCCAAGAAGAATGAAGTCCTTGACAACTTCAATCTTTTCTCCATTGATAAGAATGTTGTTTATTGGTCCAGTGGTGAGGATTTTTGTTTTCTTTACATTGAGATACAATTCATACCAAAGGCTGTGTTCTTTGATCTTCATCAGTAAATGTTATAAGTCCTCTTCATTTTCACCAAGCAAGATTGTATCATCTGCATATCACAGGTTCTAATGAGTCTTCCTCCAATCCTGATGCCATGTTTTTCTTCATATATAACCCAGCACCTCAGATTATTTGTTCAGCATACAGGTTGAATAAGTACGGTGAAAGAATACAACCTTGTTGCACACCTTTCTTAATTTTAAACTATTCAGCGTTCCTATGTTCTGTTCGAAGAATTGCTTCTTGGCCCAGGTACAGATTCCTCATGAGCACAATAAAGTGTACCAGAATACTCATATTTTGCAATGTTGTCCATAGCTTGTCATGATCCACACAATTGATAGCCTTTGTATAGTCAATAAGGCACAAGTAAACATCTTTCTGATATTCTCTGCTTTCAGCCAAGATCCATTGGACATCAGGATTGATATCCTTCGTTCCATGTCCTCTTCTGAATCCAGCTTGAACCTCTGGAAGTTCTCTGTCATTGTATGATGGTAGCCGTTTTTGTATTACCTTTAGCAAAACTTTACTCGCTTGAGATAACAAAGAGATTGTCTGATGCTTTTCGCATTCCGTTGGATCACCTCCCTTTGGAATGGTCACAAATATGGATCTCTTCCAATCAGTTGGCCAAATAGTTGTCTTCCAAATTTCTTGGCATAGATGAGTGAGCGCCTCCTGTGCTGCCTCACTTTCTTGAAAGATTTCAATTTTTATTCCATCAATTCCTGTTGCCTTGACCTTTGCCAATTCCTTCAATGCACCTTGGACTTCTTCCTTCAGTATCATTGGCTCTTGATCATATACTACCTCTTGAAATGGTTGAGCATTAACTATTTCCTTTTGGTACAGTGACTCTGTGTATTCCTTCCATCTT
>NW_006411924.1:8454-9616 GCF_000296735.1 Chrysochloris asiatica
ATATGAGTAATTGATGGTCTGTTCCACAGTCTGCCCCTGGCCTTGTTTTCACTAATAATATGGGGCTTTTCCATCTTCTCTTTCCACACATGTAGTCAATTTGATTTCTTTGTATTCCATCTGGTGAGGTCCATGTGTATAGTCGTCTCTTATGCTGTCTAAAGAAGATATTTAAAATGAACAAATCATTGATTTTGCAGAATTCTACCATGCATTCTCCAGCATCATTTCTATCACCAAGGCCATATTTTCCAACTATTGATGCTTCCTTTTTGATCTCAACCTTTGCATTGCAGTCACCAGTAATGATCAATACATCTTGATTGCATGTTTGATCAATTTCAGGTGGAAGAAGTTGGTAGAATTCTTCTATTTCAACCTCACTGGCTTTAGTGGTTGGAGCTTAAATTTGAATAACAGTGGTATTAACTGGGCTTCCCTGTAGGTGCGTGGATATTATCCTATCACAGACAGCATTGTACCTCATGACTGATCTGAATGGATATTATCCTATCACAGACAGCATTGTACCTCATGACTGATCTGAATATGTTCATTTTGACGATGAATGCAATACCATTCCTCTTTAATTTGTCATTTCTGGCATAGTAAACCAGGTGGTTATCAGATTCAAAATGGCCAATACCAGTCCATTTCAGCTCACTAATGCCTAAGATATCGATGTTTATGCGTTACATTTTTTTCCCCAGATTAATACTTTGTACATTCCATGTTCTGATTTTCAAAGGATGTTCACAGCTGTTTCTCTTCATTTTGAGTTTGCTCCATCCGCAAATGAAGGTCCCATGGACCTTTCTCCCATGAGCTTTCCTCCATTCACGTTATCATGATTAACTCTACTTTGAGGAGGCAGCTCTTCCCCAGTCACATTTTGAGTGCCTTCCAACCTGAGGGGTTTATTTTCTAGCACTATATCTGACAGTGTTTCTCTGCTATTCATAAGGTTTTCAGTGACTAAATATTTGGAAGTAGTTCATCACTCTTTCTTCCTAGTCTGTTTTTGTCTGGAAGCTCATCTGAAAGCTGTTCACCATGGGTGACCCTGCTGGTATTTAAAATTCTGGTGGCATAGCTTTCAGAATTACAGCAACTCACAAGCCACCACAGTATGACAAACTGACAGACAAGTGGTGACCCATGG
>NW_006411925.1:0-716 GCF_000296735.1 Chrysochloris asiatica
TCAGAACTCACTTATGAAGAAAGTCCAAATAGAACCCTGTCAGAAGTCATGGACTACCTACATGCAATTTGCTCTCACTGGCACATTTTTGTCTTCAATATGTCCTATTGGTTTTCCTCTTTTCTTTCTCCTCTGGTCTCCTGTTTTGTTTTTGTTTTTTCTTCTAGAACAAATTTTCCAGCTAATTCCAAGTTCCTCTCGAGTTTTTTCTTCTCAGGTTTCAAGCATCTGCTGTTTGGTTCCACCCACATTTATGCTAATACTGCAGGTGAAAGGCTCCACCCTTGAAGTCTTCTGAGTTCTGCCTAAGACTGACCCACAAGGTTTCCTCCTATATCAGTGTGGTGCCTAACATCAGAATACTTAAGGAGGGCAGGTGCAAACAAAAAATGTCTACAGGGGCAAGCTAGGGAATGAAATGATGTGGGAGCTGTCAGTGGTGAGGTCTAGATTATGAGGTTCTGGAGAGCCCACAGGAGGGCTGACTAGTGACATGCAGGAAAGTTGGCTGAATATTGCCAGATCTCTAGTTTTCATGAGAAGTCAGAGCCCAGATTTTTATATATGAAATCCCACAGTTGTTAAATGCTACCTTAAGTTTTTTTAAATGATGACCTGCTCTTTTTGGATTGTGTATCATTTTCAAGTGTTATCTGTTCAAAAATATAAATAACATAATTTATAAAAGTATGTCTACAACTAAATGTTGGACCTTC
>NW_006411925.1:2336-4050 GCF_000296735.1 Chrysochloris asiatica
CTCACATTTCTCCCAAGCCCCTCAGAGTTTATATTTTCTATTTCTCTGTGTATTTATATAAAAATATATTAAATATAAATATCCCCAGGGACTAGACCAGAACCAGGGCCCTGAGCCTTGCCCAGGGCACTTCTGCTAGGTGAACTCTTCTAACAGCTTCTAGTTTTGAACCATAAAGGTTGCTTTTAAGCAGTCACAGAACAAAATCCTGAAATGCAGAGGACCTGCTTGGTAGCTTTAGAAAGGCACCTTTTATTCTGCGCATTTTAGGAGGGGTGGTAGCCAGGCCTTCAGGGATTCCTTGTACTCTTCAGCCTCCTTAAGGTTACATCAGCTGATTTTACATTGGTTCTTTTCTTATCCTTCCCACTGTTATAGCCTGGCCCCTGCCTGCCCTCGTCCTCCCCCAGTTCTACAGATGGAGGTTGATAAGTCTAGTTTCCTTTTTCAGATTTGTGAGACTCTTTGTAATAAAACGGTACATTTCTATACTCAAAAACAAAAAAAACATCTAGTGCAAGAAGGAGTCACTATGAGTTGGAACCAACTTGAGGGCACTTAAGGACAACAAATGTATAGCCCTTTAATGTAGAGGAACAAGAGATCAGAAACCCAGGAACCAGAAGTGTAAATACTAACCCTGCTGGGGACATTGTGGGCCCACGGAGAAGTGACAAATCCTAGTTCCTCAATGTTGTCATCTTGAAACAGATGAAATTTTATTTTAAGCTTAAATAAAAATTTAAATAAACCTGCCTCAAGGAGTTCTGAGAAAAAAAAAAAAAGTGAAGAAAATCTTAAACCATTTTCACATCAAGCTTCCTGTGACGGACAAGAGAAGCAAGCATTCTTGATATTATAGACTGATGTAGGCGAAAGAGATCTTAGAAATCACCCGAGACACTTTTCTTATTTTAAATCCTGGACCAGGCTACTGGGCTGGAACATACCCAAGCCTGGCCAAGTCCAGCCTCCAGGGAGCAAAGGTATGGCAGTAGTACACCCCTATCTCAGAACCAAGTGTAAATTCTCATTCCACCACTTGTGTAGTAATATACCCTTCAGCTTGTCACCGCTTTCAGGGAAATTCCCTTTTAAACCATGAACTTAAGAAACACTTTTGTTCTCTGTCCTCTGGGTTGAGGGAAATGGGCAGGAAAGGGATGGTGGCATTACTGTGGACCCAAAAATCTTACAAGGGTAATTTGGGTGTATCTTATCCCACACCTAAGGAGCTCTGGTAGTAGTGGTTATGAATTGGGCTGCGAATCTCAAAGTCTAAAATAGTTCGAAACTACCAGCTGTTCCATGGGAGAAAGATGAGGCTTTCTGCTCCCATAAAGATTTACTGCCTCGGAAGACCTGTACAGGGTCGCTATGAGTCAGAACTGACTCCATAGCACATGACAACAACAACACCTCTTTGTTGCTGTTATTAGATGCCATAGAGTTCTAACTCTTAGCAACCCTGGAAAGGGTTTCCAAAGTTGTAAATCTTTACAGGAACAGAAAGTCTCATCTTTCTGACAAGTAGCAGCTGGTGGGTTTGAACTTCTCACCTTGTGGTTAACAGGCCAGTGCTTATCCTACAGCTCCAACAATGCTCCCAAACACCTCTTAGAACAGTTTCAGTCCAAAGTTCTTGAGAATTTTTCACTCAAATTGTGTAAGCTCAACATTTGTAATTTTATTATTGAGAACCACAAGATCCATG
>NW_006411925.1:4985-6819 GCF_000296735.1 Chrysochloris asiatica
GAGGTCCCTGGGACCATCAAGGGAGAAGAGCCGAGAGCGGGACCCTACTCAAAGCAGTGATGCTTGAGATAGAGGCAGAGATGATGATGTGGAGAGATGGAGCAGTTGGGGACTTAAGACACAGAGAGGGAGCGGGGTTGTGTGCTGACGACTGTGAGGCAGGCTTGTAGTGTATGCCCTTTGGTTGGTTGATGATGCAATAGAGGGGATTGTAACCATGGCAATGAAACGATATACGATAGGATAAATGTAAAACTAATGTTCTCCCATGTAAACTATCACATAATTCACAATAAAGCATTAAGAAAACAACAACAAAAAAAGACTATAGGGAGGATGCTTTAACACCTCAAAATGAAGTTTTTGCAGATTGGCAACAGTATAGGCAGAGGTGTGTAGATGTACATTGTCATGCAAGATGACAACGCCCTTGGAGAGCCTGAGAGGAAACAGCAGAGTATGGAATGGGAAACATTTTCAACCGTCAACCAAGAAAAAGTTCAAAAGTCAACCATCAGCTGGAAAATTGATGTTTACAGTTTTCTAAGATTCTCAAGGGCCAATATTGGAACACAATCACAAAAAAAGGCTCAACAATCAACAATGATCATTACAGTGAGATGCTTACTGAAGAGCTAAAACCTAAACTTTGAATTAAACGCAGAGGACTGCTATCCAAAGGCATTGTAATCTTGCATGATAATGCATGTCCCCACACTTCAGCCCACATTGTTGACACTCTGCAAAACTTTGTTTTTTGAAAACAGTCCTTCATACATTCGTGGCTCACAGCTCAGCATAAAACATTTTAAAATAAGGGAATACAGAGCTTGCTAGCAGATGGACAAAGTATATTGAAAAGTAAGGAGATTACATTGAAAAATCATATATTTGTCTTTTTTAAAAGTTGATTAAAATAAATTCTACAACTACAGTGCAGATAATTTTTGACTCATCCTTGTATGTGTTCTAGGGAAATGTTTTAACTGTTTTGAAACTCAACAATTAAAAAATTCTGTTGCCTTCCTGCATCTTCCACAGCCATTTCACCTGTAAAAAATATTGAAGCAAAGGGAGCAAAAAAAGAAGCGAGTTTGAAAGTTCACCTTGACTATAGCTACCCTGAAGAAGTTGGAATCATGGATTCTCCCAATATTTAGCAGTTTCTTTAAGAAAGAATCAAAGTTAATGTGTTCTAAGCATTTTGCAAACAGCAAGATTACTGTAACCTACAAGGGCTTTT
This sequence comes from Chrysochloris asiatica, assembly GCF_000296735.1. NCBI lineage: Eukaryota > Metazoa > Chordata > Mammalia > Afrosoricida > Chrysochloridae > Chrysochloris > Chrysochloris asiatica. The sequence goes on from NW_006411925.1 coordinate 6,229, forward strand.
TTCCAAAAGGTATTTGAAATATCTTACAAAAAATATTTGAAAAAAAGCAATCTAACAAAAAAAGACAGGGAAAAGACACAAATAACACGAATAAGAAATCACATAGGTCGCCTCACAACAGAACCAATGGAAATAAAAAGGATACTAACAGAATACTATGAAGGATTGTACTCCAACAAATTTGAAAATCCAGAGGAGATGGATACATTTTTTGAAAAGCACCACCTACCTAAATTTACACATAGTGAAGTAGAAAACTTGACCAGACCTATAACAAAGGAAGAAATTGACCAGGTCATCAAAAAGCTCCCAACCAAAAAAAGGCCAGGCCCAGATGGCTTCAGTGGTAAATTTTACCAAATATTCAGAGAAGAGCTATCACAAATTATACTGAAACTATTCCAGAATATAGAAAAGGATGGAAAACTTCCTAATACATTTTACGAAACAAGCATAATCCTCATACCAAAACCAAGGAAGGACATCACTAAAAAAGAAAATTATAGAACAATATCCCTCATAAACATAGATGCAAAAAATCTCAACAAAATCTTAGCCAATGTAATTCAATTACATATCTAAAAAATAATA
>NW_006411925.1:8196-8703 GCF_000296735.1 Chrysochloris asiatica
TACATTGAATGGGAAGGTGATAGTCTCTTCAATATATGGTACTCACAAAACTGGAAATCAATATATGCAAAAAGAATGAAACAAAACCTTTATTTTACACCATATGCAAAAATTAACTCAAAATGGATTAAAGGCCTAAATTTAAATCCCAGAACTATAAAGGCCATCAGTGAAAAAATAGGGACAAATTTTAGGGCTCCAATACAGAGCTCTGGTAGCACAGTGGTTACGAATTGGCTTGCGAACCTCAAGGTCAGCAGTTCAAAACTACCAGCTGTTCCGCGGGAGAAAGATGAGGCTTTCTGCTCCCATAAAGACTTACAGCCTTGGAAACCCTGTACTGGGTCACTATGCATTGGAACCGACTCCACGGCACATAACCACCACCAACCAATACAAGTCCTGGTGTGGTGCTGTGGGTTAATGCACTGGACTGCAAAGTTTGTTTGAACCACAATATCGGTGGTTCAAGCTCACCAGCTGCTTTTTGGAAACTCTACACAGGGT
>NW_006411925.1:8803-9913 GCF_000296735.1 Chrysochloris asiatica
TATAGGAAACTACAACACCTCAACAAGAAAAAGACAAATAACCAAGTTAATAAATGGGCACAGGATTTGTACAATACATCACTATTTACGCCCGTCCCATTTAGCCCTTGTAAACATCTCTAAAGTCTTCCCTATGTTCCTCGACGGCACTTAACAACAACAACAAAATGGCTAATGATCGTGAACATTTCTTTATATGTTTATTGACTGCCCAAATGTCTTCCTTGGTGAAATGTTTGTACAAGTCCTGTACTATGGTTATGAATCGGGCTGCTAATCTCAAGGTCAGTAGTTTGAAACTCCAGTGGATATACGGGAGAAAGATGAGGCTTTCTGCTCCTATAAAGATTTACAGCCTCGGAAACTCTACGCAGGGTCCCTATGAGTCGGAATCAACTCCACGGCACATAACTACCACCACTAAAACTTGGAAAAGCAGGGCTTTGTGATACAGAAATTGAGGCATGGTCTGAATGGGTAAAAGAGGGGAAATAACGTTAAGGTGCTTGACTGTCTTGTGGATATTGGTTTCTCTTGTCTACTATTGTAAAATAGACATTTAAGTGGGATAGAAAGGAATATTTGGAAATATGATTACAGAAATCTTGTACCCTGTCTTCAATCTATAACTGATTAGAATAGCTTAAAGGGTACCAGAATCTGCCCAGTGAAATAGGCTTCTTGTTAATCCTTTGTAGCGTATGAGGCCTTAGGTGGAATCCTGAGGCCCACTCAGGAACTTCTAAGGTGGGACATTCCCCATTCCCACTTGAAAGAATATGCAAACCCAGAGTGGCTACATGCAGGAAAAAAATAAATAAATAAAGCAGACTATTTGGCTGTTATAAGAGCAAGCAAGCTGTTTGCCTGTGAGCCGTCAAGGCAAGAAAAGTCAGTCCATCAGGATAAACCCCATTCTGAGACTGAAACTCAAAGGGAACACCTTGATCTACTTGTGAGTGGAAGTAGGGAAAAGACAGCAAGGAAGACATGGGCTGAGTTCAACCATATTCCATAGATATCTGTTGACCTTGAGATGAGAGAGAGAAGAGGATGGGCTGGTTGGGCCGAAAAGTTTAGGGAGACTTGGGAACTTCTGAGCCCATGGAC
>NW_006411926.1:0-434 GCF_000296735.1 Chrysochloris asiatica
ATAAGACCATAGGTGGAATCCTGAACCCCATCCAAAAAATTTTGAGGTGGGAAATCTCCACTTGAAAGGATAAGCAGACTAGCGTGGAATGGCTAGAAGAACAGAAGATACTTTTTGAAAGAAAGATCAACAGGAAAAAAAACAAACAAAAAAAAACCAATAATGGCAGTCTGACTGACTACTACAAGAACAAGCAAGTTGCTTGCCCAAGAGACATCAAGGCAAGTGGTCAGGTCCTCTCAGGGCAAACCCACGTTGGTCACCGATAAGGGGATGTGAGAGTAAAATAGCAATGAAGCTGCGAGTTAAGCCCTACAATGTTCAACAGACTCCTGTGAACCCAGGTGCAGATGTGGTTGGCCAGCAATGGGGCAACACCTGGGGACTCTTGGGCCCAGAGTCAGTGACATAGCCACAGAGGACTAGAGTGGAGA
>NW_006411926.1:1799-3411 GCF_000296735.1 Chrysochloris asiatica
AAAAAAAAAAAATCACACGTAGTTTCCATTCTGGTGCTGATCTCTCTTCCAATGTATTTTTATCTTTGTGATTTGGTTAAAATGATCTACCCCTTTGCTATACCTCAAATATAGTGTGAAGATGAAAAAATGATTTGTATAAAATTTTTAGCACTCTCTGGAAAAGAAGTGACCAATGAAAAACACTAATAATATTGATAAAAATAAAAATAGCAACACTAGCTAGTAACTAGCCTCTAGGGAATTTTCATCCATTAATGAGAAAATTAAGTGTTATATTAAACACTACAGCAGCTGTTTCTATGCTTTTCTTTTGTTCTTACGATTGTTTTTCCTTTGAATGTTTGCAGAAGCAAAATAACTGATGCAAATATTTGTGGCCCAATCACATTATCTCTGGAGTACAGGTGAGGGTCTTTTGAAAATGACAGTGGTGAAAGAAACATTCCAAAGACTTTTTCTTGAGATGAAGTTACAGCTTATTAAAAATATATGAATATAAAAAACTGTCATATAAAAAATTGCCATGAAAAATATTGGCTTAGGTTTCTGATAATATTTGTCAGAGAGACAGGGCAAGTGTATGTGTGTGTGTCTATGTGTACATGCTTACGTACTTGGAATTTCTCTGTTCATTGAATGCTTTTTCCAACCCAATGTACAGAATGTGACTGATGGGTCAGCAATAGTTGAGAAGCAGTTATACCAATCTGGCCAGCAGGGTTTTGATTGTGTGTTGGGTTGTCAGGCAGCCACACAGGAACGATTATTTAGGAAGCTGGAATCGAACTATCCAGTTGTCAATTGGAAGAGACAGATGCAGAAATGAAATAGACACAATGTATGATTGTGTCAGGGGAAAGATGGAGACAAAGTAGGAGGTGAAATATCAGTGCCACTTGGACCCCTAAGTCTTCTTCCTAGAAAGACCAGCATTACTTCTTTTGTAAAAGAATATCATATGCCTACTCCAATTAATCCAAGGTCAGCAGTTCGAAACTACCAGCTGTTCCTTGGGAGAAAGATGAGGTTTTCTGCTCACGTATAGATTTATAGCCTCAGAAACCCTTTACTGGGTTGCTATGAGTCGGAACCGACTCCACGGCACATAGCATACTAGCACCCCAATTAACCCACCACTTGTCTGTCAGTTTGTCGTACTGTGCTGGCTTGTGAGTTGCTATGATGCTGAAAGAGATGCCACAGGTATTTTAAACACCAGAAGGGTCACCAAAGGTGGACAGGTTTCAGATGAGCTTACAGATCAACACAGACTAGGAAGAAGGAGTGATGAACTACTTCCGAATATTTAGTCACTGAAAACTTTATGAATAGCAGAGAAGCACTCTCAGATATAGTGCCAGAAAATGAGCCCTTCAGGTTGGAAGGCACTCAAAATGTGACTGGGTAAGAGCTTCCTCCTCAAAGTAGAGTTGGCAGTGATGATGTGAATGAAGTAAAGCCTGTGGGAGAAAAGCCTGTGGGACCTTCATTTGCTGATGGGGTACAACTCAAAATGAAGAGAAAAAGCTGTAAACATCCAATGAAAATCATAACATAGAATTTGGGAAAATTGGAAGTTGTCAAAAATGAAATGGAACACATAAACATT
>NW_006411926.1:5104-5565 GCF_000296735.1 Chrysochloris asiatica
GATTGTGTGGATCATGACAAGCTATGGACAACATTGCGAAGTATGAGTATTCCAGAACACTTAATTGTACTCATGAGGAATCTGTACCTGGACCAGGAGGCAGTTGTTCAAACAGAACATGGGAACACTGAATGGTTGAAAATTAAGAAAGGTGTGTGACAAGGTTATATTCTTTCACCATACTTATTCAACCTGTATGGTGAGCAAATATTCCGAGAAGTTCGGTTATATGAAAAAAAGTGTGGCATCAGGATTGGAGGAAGACTCATTAACAACTCTGCAATATGCAGATGATACAATTTTGCTTGCTGAAAGTGAAGAGGACTTAAAACATTTACTGATGAAGATCAAAGAGCAAGCCTTCGGTATGGACTACATTGAGATGTAAAGAAAACAAAACCCCTCACTTCTGGACCCATAAACAACATTCTTTTCAATGGAGAAAAGACTGAAGTTGTCAA
>NW_006411926.1:7911-8645 GCF_000296735.1 Chrysochloris asiatica
AATGTTGTTTATTGGTCCAGTGATGAGGATTTTTGTTTCCTTTACATTGAGGCTTAATCCATACCAAAGGCTATGGTCTTTGATCTTCATCAGTAAGTATTTTAAGTCCTTTTCACTTTCAGCAAGCAAGGTTGAATCATGTGCATATCGCAGAGTTGTTAATGAGTCTTCCTCCAATCCTGATGTCACCTTTTTTTTCATTTTCTTCTTGGATTATTTGCTGAGAATACAGGATAAGTATGGTGAAAGAATACAACCTTGTTACACACCTTTCTTAATTTTAAACCATTCCGTGCTCCCCTGTTCTGGCTGAACAAATGCCTCTTGGTCCAGGTACAGATTCCTCATGAACACAATTAAGTGCTCTGGAATACTCATACTTTGCAATGTTGTCCATAGCTTGTCATGATCCACACAACCGAAAGCCTTTGTGTAGTCAATAAAGCACAGGTAAACATTTTTTTGATATTCTCTGCTTTCAGCCAAGATCCATTGGACATCAGCAATGATATTCCCCACTCTATGTCCTCTTCTGAATATAGCTTGAAACTCTGGCAGTTTTGTCAATGTATGCTTGCAGCCATTTCTATATTACCTTTGTTGTTGTGTTGTTATGCGCCGTGGAGTCATTTCCAACTCATAGCAACCCTGCATAGGGTTTCCAAGGCTGTAAATCTTTACGGGAGCAGAAAGCCTCATCTTTCTCCTATGGGACAGCTAGTAGTTTCGAACTG
>NW_006411926.1:9695-10261 GCF_000296735.1 Chrysochloris asiatica
AGATTTGATGCATTAAACACTAAAGACCAAAGACCAGAAGAGTTGTGAGATGACATCAAGAACATCATACATAAAGAAAGCAAAAAGTCATTAAGACAACAAGGAAGAAGGAAGAGATCAAAATGGCTGTCAGAAGAAACACTGAAACTTGCTCTCCAGTGTAGAGATGCTAAAGGAAATGGAAAAATACCACAAATAGGTGACTAGTAAACAGAAGTCTATTTTCTCATGGTTCAGGAGGCTAAAAGTTGGAATTCATGGCATTGGTTTTAGGGGAACGTTCTCTGTTGGATGATCCTATTCTCTTTCAGTGTCTGTAGCTTGTAATGACAAGTTAGTGGCATTTATCTTCCTGTTAATGTTTCTTTCTGTGTTTCTGCTCTTTTAATGATTAGACTTGAGACACACCCTATACAGATATACTCCATTAACATAACAAAGGAAACCCAGTGTCCAAGTAGGATTATATCCACAGGTATAGGAATTTCAAGCCGTAGGATCAGCACTCTGGTAGCGTAGTGTTTACGAATCGGGCTGCGAACCTTAAGGTCAGCGGTTCGAAACTA
>NW_006411927.1:0-521 GCF_000296735.1 Chrysochloris asiatica
TGAGAAATTTCAAGATGCCACTGTTGGTCATTTTAACGTAAGTTAGGATTTACTTTTCGGCCTATTTCCTCTTTTGTCTGCTTTTCCTGCTCCACAATCCCTGTTCAGGCCTTTTTTCTAGTTGTAAACAGTTCAGAGCCAGCTGTGGCCATTTGGTTTTAATTGGAAACTGTCTCTTTAAATTTCAAGGAGATCTGTGTGCATGCGTAATACAACCCTCTGAGGGTGGGGCTGGGGTGCCCACTAGCACAGGCACCCCTATAGTTACCAGAATGGAGGTGCACAGACAGAAAGGGACCAATGAACAGCTACCAAAAGAAAAGAATGTTCACACCTTTATCTCTATGGTTCTGCCAGGTGTCTGTGGCTGCTCCGATCCTTCTCCGCTTGGTCTGACCCAAGATGGCGGCTCCTGGAGCAGCTGAACATCCCAGACTAGAAAGCAATGGATTTCTTGCTTCTGCCACAAATTCCCCCAGCTGTAAGCCTTCCAACCTTCTAAATATTCCTTTATATGTGGT
>NW_006411927.1:621-2056 GCF_000296735.1 Chrysochloris asiatica
GAGTGTAGGTCTACTTCCAGCTCATTTGCCTCAGTCACTTTATCTCATTTCTGGACATGTGCAGATATGGTCATCTGCTTCTGCTTTTTGGGCATATTCAGGGGTTATCTGTGGCCTTAATACTCAGATGGGTATGTATTTTGGTATTCTTTATGCTTTCTGATTGCCTCCAGGTAGATGTGATCATGAAATGGGCTTCCCTTTTCACTCTTCTTCTTGAGAAATTTCAAGATGCCACTGTTGGCCATTTTAACGTAACTTAGGATTTACTTTTCAGCTTATTTCCTTTTTGTCTGCTTGTCCTGCTCCACAATCCACATTCAGGCCTTTTTTCTAGTTGTAAACAGTTCAGAGCCAGCTGTGGCCATTTGGTTTTAATTGAAAACTGTCTCTTTAAATTTCAAGGAGATCTGTGTGCATGCGTAATACAACCCTCTGAGAGTTGGGCTGGGGTGCCCACTAGCACAGGCACCCCTATAGTTACCAGAATGGAGGTGCACAGACAGAAAGGGACCAATGAACAGCTACCAAAAGAAAATAATTTCACACCTTTATCTCTATGGTTCTGCCAGGTGTCTGTGGCCGCTCCGATGCTTCTCCGCTTGGTCTGACCCAAGATGGCGCTCCTGGAGCAGCTGAACATCCCAGACTAGAAAGCAATGGATTTCTTGCTTCTGCCACAAATTCCCCCAGCTGTAAGCCTTCCAATAAATATTCCTTTATATGTGGTTCAGAGTTCTGGGACCATCCCCTGAGCCTACTTGGTCGGGTATTCTGTGTTGTTGCTGGCGTAGCTCTTTACTGTACTTCTACCTGATGCTCCATCTTGTTTGCTCTCCAGTATCTGTGTTTTGCAGAAGCAAAAACTTAACTCAGTGCATCTCAAAATTCAATGCGCATGAGAATTATCCAGATTCTTGCTAAAATATTGGCCTGGGTAGGGAGTAAATCAGTTTCAAACTGATTCATTCAATTCCAACCCTCTGCTGAGAATTTGCATTTCCATCCCAGATACTAAGAATCAGAATCTACAATTTACTAAACCTTAGTTATCGTAGTGGTTACGAATCGGACTGTGAACCTCAAGGTCAGATGTTTGAAACTACCAGCTGTTCCATGGGAGAAAGATGAGGCTTTCTGCTCCTGTAAAGAATTACAGCCTCGGAAACCCTGTACAGGGTCGTTACGAGTTGGAACGGACTCCATGGCACATAGCAACAACAACAGTTTTACATAAGAATCACCTTTGTTGTTGTTAAGTGCCCTTGAATCTGGTGGTTTGGTTCTGACTCATAGCAACCCTGTATAGGGTTTCCAAGGAGTGGCTGGTGAGTTTGAACTGCTTACCTTGTGGTTTAAACCAACCTTGTGGTTCAGCGCTGTATCCCACAGTGCCACACCAAGACTTACTTTTGTTATTGTTGTTAAGTGTCAT
>NW_006411927.1:2686-4484 GCF_000296735.1 Chrysochloris asiatica
GTGGATGTGAACCAATGACCTTGTGGTTAAGTTCTCCATAGGAATTGGACTTGAACCAATGGCATTGTGGTCATTATCTTACAGTGCCATAGTACATATTACCTTGGAATTCCTATGGAGCAGTTCTACCCAGTCCTAAAGGGTCACTATGAGTCAGCATTGACTCATCAGTGTGGATTTGGAGTGTTGAGAAGGATTCAGAATCTGTCCCTTGTCTACAGAAGTGGAGGTGCAGAAGAGAAGAACAAATAATGATGGTTATGGTTGATTGGTGTGCCAGCTTCGGAGGTGGGAAGGGGATGCATGGTAAAGCATCATGTATTTGCTATCCCAGGATAAGATCCATGGCAATGATTCTAAGATTTCATCAATTATTCTGCCACTGGGTAAGCCAGATCCTATGGTAGTATGCTGAGTGGGTTATTATAGAATTCTGGCCTCTTAAAGCAAGAAAGAACAGACTGCCTCTGTGGTATAATCTGAGCAAAACCAATCATGCTTTTCTGTAACTCCTCACTCCCACTTGGCCTGTTGACAGTAATCTTCTCTGTAAAAATTTAAATATTAAGCTTTAATCAGTCATTAACTTCAGAGTGTGAATGAGTCTATCATCTCTTGTCCTAGAATAGGAATCTTGGTGAGCCTAGAAATCAGGAAAATCTGAGTTCTCATCCTGACCCTGCCACCAATCACCTGTGTAAACTTACACATGTTGTTCAACTTATTGGGGCCTCAGTTTCCTCACACGTACAGTCAAGGGGCTTGACCAGGTGAGTGTTAAGATGCTTTGGGATCTCACAGCCCATTGCATTTTGAGAAATAGAAAAAGGCTTCAGAGAACAGCAGAGAGAGACTACCACGGGTCTTTGAGTTAAAGGTAGGTTTGGATGTTTGGGCCCTCATTTCTCCATCTGCAAATGAGAACAGTTACGACAATTATCTTCACCATCAACATCAACAACACAATTATTAGGAATCCACCTCTCGATAAAGAGAAACATTCACATCAATGTCCTCTTTCCTCCTAATTCATTATCTTTTCCCTCTCTCTTTTCATTGCTTACTCCTCAAGAGGTGAAAAACATTACTCCAGAACTAAACTGGAAGCCAACAACTAAAACAATAAATCAATTTAAACTTAGGTTGAATCTTTTAGGCCAATATGTTTGAATATTTTCACCCTTCCTCCTCTGCTCACTCATTTCCCCAGTGTTTGAGTAATTCTAGGTTTGTTGCAAGGTTAGAACTAGATATGGAATAACCTCAATTAATGTTGAAGAAAAGCTCAGAGATGACTGATGGGGAAACTTTCAAGCACTATAGCAATCCAGAAGACAAAATGCTTTTGAGAATAATGGGGTTCTTTCTTCCCTTAAACCAAAGGATCTAGAGCCCAGAGACTTGTTGCATTTTTAAATGACACTGAGCAGGTTATTAAACAGATATAAGTCTATGATGGTTAATGTTGTATGTCAACAGTAGTCCAGACACAATGTATCACCTGCCCTTTTTATGATCAGCCAATCAGTTGGAAGAGGAGCTTCTTTGGGGATGTGGTCAGCATCCATAATATAAACAAATGTTCTGGCAAAGCTCGCTCTCTTTCCTTCAGTCTTCTTGGTCTCCGACTGCAATTCCTAGGTTGTAAGCCAGCAGGGGCCTCCAACCTATTGCCTGAGCTGCAGATTTTGTGTTCCTTAGCCCCTGTGACCATATGAGCCAGTGGTCATCTGCCTGTTGTCTCACCCATAAATCTGAGACTTACTAGATCTCTCTATATACAAGGGGGCTTCCAAGA
>NW_006411927.1:6119-6820 GCF_000296735.1 Chrysochloris asiatica
GATGGACTCAAGTGTGGCAGCAGTAGTGAGGTTGGCCCAGGATCGGGCAGTGTTTCGTTCTGCTGTGCTGACTTGATGTGGCACGTAACAACAACAATTCCTCTAGAGAACTCAAAGATATAGCTTCCACTTTCTTTCTTTCCGTCTTTCTCCCTCGTTCTCTTTCTTTCTAAAATGAGGGTATTACTGCTGTCTACACACATTTACACATTTCTTTGTACCAGTATTTGTCAAAATGAGCTTTCCAGTCTCACCTGCATCAAGCACCCTGAAGTGCTCATTTTCAATGCAGCTTTCTTAGCCTTATCCTTAGCTTCACCAAATTAGAATTTCTGGAGCCAGAAATCTGCATTTTAACAAGTGCCCCAAGTGAGATCCAATTTGCAAACCAGATTTTGACCCAATCATTCCAGTTTCTGTTATTCTAGTCATTCATTCATGGTACCACTACTATCCATCACTGTCTGGTGGACCCTGGCTCACAGTGACCCTATAGGACAGAGTAAACTATTAGGTTTTCTGTGTATATAAATCTTTAAGGGCGCAGACAGCCCCATCTGTCTACCATAGAGCAGAGGCTGGTGGGTTTGAACCACTGACTTTATGGTTAGCTGTCCAATGCTTAACCCACTGAGCTACCAGGGCTCCTGAGGCTGACAAAACGATCTCATTCTAATCCTCTTAGAGAAGTGAGAAGAGTT
>NW_006411927.1:9075-9626 GCF_000296735.1 Chrysochloris asiatica
ATTCTGTGTTGTTGTTGGCGGAACTCTCTGCTATACGTCCACCCGATCCACCATCTTGTTTGTTCACAAGCCACTTTTAAAAAAATTTAGAAGGTCAATACCTTTATTGAGTTTCAGGAAGAAACAGTGTCAGGACAATTTACTGTTTTGAATAGAGACTATAGGTGGTGGTTGAGTGATTACTAAAAACTCTCAATTTCTTCATTTTTCCTTATGCTCACACCATTTGTAATGTGATATCGCTGCTCCTTTCATCTATCGGTTCTGTCAGTCGATTTCTTTCCCCCTTAGATCTGGGCTGCCCAGTGACTTGCTTGACCCAACAGAAAGTGTGGGGTGCAAGGGGAAGTATGAAGTGGTTGCACCTCATTTCCTTTCTCTAGGAACTCTGTCCACGCCCAGGGTAGGCTGCTGGAGGGAGGGAAACTCACAGAGTAGAGCCCAGCTGGCCACCCATGGACAGCCTACACGCGTTTGATGTAAAATAGCCCATCCCCACATAAAGCCAAAGCACAGCCAAGATCAGAGCTGCCTATTGGACCCATGGTGGT
>NW_006411928.1:0-1795 GCF_000296735.1 Chrysochloris asiatica
TTTTGACACAACTTAGGATTTAATTTTCGGCCTATTTCCTTTTTTGTCTGCTTGTTTTGCTCCACAATCTTCATTCAAGCCTTTTTTCTAGTTGTAAACAGTTCAGGGCCGACTGTGGCCATTTGGTTTTAATTGGAAACTGTCTCTTTAAATTTTGAGAAGATCTGTGCGCATGCATAGTAGAACCCTCTGAGGGTAGAGCTTGGGTGCCCACTAGCTCAGGCACCCCTATAGTCACCAGAATGGAGGTGCACAGACAGCAAGGGACCAATGAACAGCTACCAAAGGAAAAGAATGTCCACACCTTTATGTCTGCAGTTCTGCTAGGCGTCTGTGGCCACTCCGATCCTTCTCCTGCTTAGTCTCACCCAAGATGGTGGCTCCTCGAGCAGCTGAGCATCTCGAATTAGAAAGCAATGGTTTTCTTGCTTCTGCCACAAATTCCCCCAGCTGTGAGCCTTCCAATCTTCTAAATATTCCTTTATATGTGGTTCAGAGTTCTGGGACCATCCTCTGAGCCTGCTTGGTCGGTTATTCTGTGTTGTTGCTGGCAGAGCTCCTTTACTGCACTTCCACCCGATCTGCCATCTTGTTTGTTCCTTAAAATTATTCTTATGTAAGGATAACTCAATAGCTTGGTAAATCTATTGTCACCCATGCATCCTGGATAAAAACAAACTCTATTTTCAGAAGTCAGTTTTTTTCTTAGTATGAGGTATTGCTGTCTATCTTTGGATTGAATTAATTTTTAGCATATTGAGGTTCATGAACAAATTTCAACTGATGGTTGTGTTTAGGAAAAATTCTATTTAAATGGCATCAATTAACACCACCAATTCTCATTAACTTACCTGAGAATAACTGTGTTTTCTGAATGTCTTAAATATGTGGTAATTTACCTTGTAAATGAGTAGCCAGTATATCCAATTTCTACAAAAAAAAATCAATTCTCTTTCAATAATTACCAAAAAAGAAAATTAGTCAGAATATAGTAAGATACATGCTGCCTACAGAGTTCTGGTGTGACACTGTAGGATAATGTACTGGACTGTAAAGTCAGTTGAACCACAAGGTCAGAAGTTCAAACTCACCAGCAGCTCCTCAGAAACCCTATACAGGGTTGCTATGAGTTGGAACCAATTCGATGGCACTTAATAACAACAACATGCTGCCTCCAAACAATTGGAAATCTTTTTTTGTGTGTATAAGAGACTGTGTGTTATGACCCTTATGCAGAAATTGGTTGTCCATTGAGTACCAATGGGCTTGTAGAACATGTTCACATAGAAAAAAAAGCATAGACTAGAGATTAATAAAATAATAAAGTTAATGTTTAAGACCAACTGTACTGAGATTAATAGCAAATTATTCCACTAACTTGTGTTTAAACTAACTGGCTTAGAATTCATAAAAAGTATTATTTTATTAACTTTTTAAAAATTTCAAATACAACTTTATTTTTTCTGCACATGAGATGTTTTGGGATCCCATATATAGCAGTCTTAATTGCATTTATTAATTTATTCAGAAACATTTTCTAATTACTCACTGTGTACCAGGCACTATGCCAGATACTAGAGATACAATCATAAGTAAAGCAGTATTTGCTATTAAAGAGCTCAGGATGGCAGATTGGGGAGAAGTGCAGTGAGAACCTCCACCAGCAGTGGCACAAAATATCAGATAAAGCAGGTTCAAAGGATGGTCCCAGAACTCTGAACCACATATAAAGGAATATTTAGAAAGTTTGAAGGCTTATAGCCAGTGGAATTTGTAGCAGAAGCAAAAAAAAAAA
>NW_006411928.1:2848-3675 GCF_000296735.1 Chrysochloris asiatica
GACCATATCAGCATATCTCCAGAAACAAGATAAAGTGACTGGGACAAATGAGCAGGAAATAGAGTTAGACATCACATTGGAAGGAGGGCAGGCTTTAGACATGCCTGAGGAGGAATTCATAAAAATGATACTTAAATGTATCCAAACACTTCACAGAGGGTTTGAGAAAAATAAGGAAGAAATCTGGAAAGCACTACAGGAACAATCAAATAAGACAAATACAGCACTGGAAACAGTGCAAAAACAGGTTCAAATGATTAATAATAACATATCAGAAATGGACAAAACACTGAAAGGACAAAAGAGTAGGATTGAAGAGATGGAAGCCAGCACTAGCAAGCTGGAAGATGTATCTCTTAATACTGCTAAGATAGAAGAGCAAGTAGAAAAAAAGGATAAAAAAATCTGAAGAAAGTCTAAAGTTCATGTTGGACAGCATGAAGAGGAATAAGCTAAGAATTATTGGTATTCTGAACAGGAAGAATCACACAAGTCCACAGAGGAGATAGTTGAAGAACTGCTGGAAGAAAATTTCCCTAACATTCTGAAAAATGAAAAGATAAGCATTCAAGAAGCCTAGCAAACCCCAGGAAGGATAGATCCCAAAAGAAAATCACCAAGACATATCATAATCAAGCTCTCCAAAATCAAGGAGAGAATCCTGAAAGCAGCTAGGGGAAAGCAGTGCGTTACATACAAAGGCAAGCAAATCAGATTAAGCTTGGATCTCTCAGAAGAAACCATGCAAGCAAGAAGGCAATGGGGAAACATATATAAAACCCTGAAAGAAAAAAACTGCCCTCCAAGAATCGTCTACTCAGCAAAAC
>NW_006411928.1:4090-9625 GCF_000296735.1 Chrysochloris asiatica
GTGAGGAGATCAGGTAGATTACAGGATAAAATAAACTGTCTTAAATGGAGGGAAAAGTTAATAAAATATAAGATAAACTCAAAGGCAATCAATACTTCATAGCATACCAAGAAAATGAAAATCTAAGAACATTAAAACAATGAAGAAACTGGCAAGAAAGAACACAAAAAACATGAACTCAGCACAGGAAAGCATGCAGAACAAAAAAACCAGCAGCACCACAAAAGAGCAAACATAATGACAGCAATGAATTCATACCTATCAATAATTACACTGAATATCAATGGATTAAATGCACCAATTAAGAGATGGAGACTGGCAGAATGAATAAGAAAACAACATCCTTCAATATGCTGTCTGCAAGAGACACATTTTACACACAAAGACAAAACTAGACTAAAAGTCAAAGAATGGAAAAAATATACCAAGTTAATTGCAATAAAAAATGAGCAGGAGTGGTAATACTAATCTCTGATAAAATAAAATTTAAGGCAAAACTCAGCATAATAGATAAAAATAGACATTATCTCATGATTAAAGGGTCAATTGAACAAGATGAAATAACCATAATAAATATCTATGCTCCCAATGAAAGAGCTCCAAAATATACAAAGCAAACTCTAATAGATTTGAAGAAAGAAATAGACAAATCTACAATAATAGTGGGAGATTTTAATACACCACTTTCAAAAACGTTAGAACAACCAGAAAGAAACTTGACAAAGACATAGAGGAACTAGCAATACATTCAGCCAACTGGACCTCACAGATGTGTACAGAACACTCAACCCAACAACAGCACAATACACATTCTTTTCTAGTACACATGAAACAGTCTCCAGAATAGACCATGCGTTAGGCCACAAAACAAGCCTCCATAAATTTACAAACATCAAAATACTACAAAGCATCTTCTCAGACCACATTGCTATAAAATTAGAAATCAACAATAGGAACACCAAGGAAATAAAGTCGAATACATGGAAACTGACTAACACCCTGCTTCAAAGCTACTGGATAGTAGAAGAAATAAAACATGAATTCCTAAAAACAAATGATTACAAAAACACAACATACCAAAATCTTTGGAACACAGCAAAAGCAGTGCTGAGAAGACAATGTATTGCAACAAATGCACAAATCCAAAAAGAAGAACCAAAATCAACACTTTAACACAACATCTCCAACAACTAGAAACAGACCAGCAAAGTAAACCTTCAGTCAACAGAAGAAAGGAAATAATAAAGATTAGAGCAGAAATAAATGAGAGCGAAAACAGAAAAACTATTAAAAGAATCAACAGGACAAGAAGCTGATTTTCTGAAAGAATTGATAAAATTGACAAACCATTGGCAAACCTAACAAAAGAAAAGAGGGAGAAGACACAACTAACACGCATAAGAAATCACATGGATGCTGTAACAACAGAACCAAGAGAAATAAAAAGGATAATAACAGAATATTATGAGGAGTTGTACTCCAACAAATTTGAAAATCTAAAGGAAATGGATACATTTTTAGAAAAGCACAACCTACCTAATCTTACACAGAGTGAAGTAGAAAACCTGAAAAGACCTATAACAAAAGAAGAAATTGAGCAGATCATCAAAAAACTCCCAACAAAAAAAAGTCCAGGTTCAGATGACTTCCCTGGTGAGTTTTACCAAACTTTCAGGGAAGATCTGTCACTAATTCTACTCAAATTATTCCAGAATATAGAAGAGGATGGAAAACTTCCTAATACAGTCTATGAAGCAAACATAACCCTCATATTAAAGCCAGGGAAGGACATCACTAAGAAAGAAAATTATAGACCAATATCCCTCATGAACATTGATGCAAAAATTCTCAACAAAATCCTAGCCAGCAGAATTCAGCAACACATCAAAAAAATAATACATCAGGGATTGAAGGTTGGTTCAACATTAGAAAAACAGTCAATGTTATCCGCCATACAAATAAGAAAAAGGAAAAGACCCACATGATCATATCAATTGATGCAGAAAAGGCATTTGACAAAATCCAACATCCATTCCTGATAAAAACACTCAACAAAGTAGAAATTGAAGGGAAATAAATTCCTCAACATAATTAAGAGCATATATGCAAAACCAACAGCCAACATCACTCTCAATGGAGAGAAACTGAAAACCTTCCTTTTGTGAACAGGAACCAGATAGGGATGGTTCAATATTGTTTTGGAAGTCTTAGCCAGAACTATAAGACAAGGTAGGGAAATTAAAGGCATCCAAATTGGCAAAGAGGAAGTAAAACATTCTCTATTTGCAGATGATATAATCCTATACATAGAAAACCACAAAGACTCAGCAAAAAAAAACTACTGGAACTTGTTTAAAGATTCAGCAAAGTGACAGGGTACAAGATCAACATACAAAAATCATTTGGCTAAGTGCCCATCAATGGAAGATTGGATAAGCAAACTTTGGTACATACATACAATGGAATATTATGCTACCCTGAGCTGCAAGGAAGCTGCAAGCCTCCATTTAACATGAATGAACCTTGAGGACATTATGCTGAGTGAAATTAGTCAGTCACAAAAGGACAAATACTGCATAAGATCATTATTGTAAAAGCTTAAGAAAAGATACCCATACTAAAAAGGAAAAAAAAAAAACAAAAAAAAAAACCTTTGTTGGTTACTGGTAAGTGTGGGGGTGGGGGAGTTGGCGGGTTGAAGGAGGGGACAGTAGAGTACAGGATAGTGGGTAAACACATCATAGTTAGGGTGTTGGGGAGGGCAATACACAAGAAGGGGGATGGGGTGGAAGAACAGGAAGATAGGGGAACACTGAGACAGGTTTGCATGAGCTAAGTGGGACAGAGGTAAATAGTGAAGTATGCTCAACCTTGGAACAATAGGGCTCTGTGATACAGGGATCAAGGCATAGTCTGAAGAGGGGAAATAATCTTAAAATGCTTGACTGTCTTATGAATATTGGTTTTCCTTGCATTCTATTGTAAAATAGACAGTTGGATGGGATAGAAAGGAATGTTGAGAGACATGATTACAGAAAGTTTATAAGCCCATCTTCAGTCTATAATTGACTGAAATACCTAAAAAGGGTTCTAGAACTTCCCCATGAGATAAGTTTCTTGCAGAGCCTTTGCAGTGTATAAGACCTTAGGTGTAATTCTGATTCTGACGCGAATCTTATGAGTTGGAACATTCCCACTACAAAGTACAAGTAGACCAGCCTGGAACTGCTAGAATAACAGAAGATACACCTTCAAAGAAAGATCAGTAGGAAAAGGCCAAAACAAAAATGGCATTATGATTGGCTATTACAAGCAAGTTGTTCTCCAGGGTGTCAACAAGGCAAACAATCAAGTTCCTTCAGGACAAACCCCCTCCAAGTCTGAAACTCAAAGGAAACACATGACCAGTCATATAAGCTTGCTGGAGACCATGTTGGTCTACTGGTGAGTGGTAGATGGGGAAAGGCAACAATGAAGAAATGGGCTGAGTTCAACCACATTTCATAGGTTCCCGTTGACCTGGAGATGAAAGAGAGAAGAGGAAGAGTTGGTTGTTCCGAAGTGTGGTGAGACCTAGAGACTTCTGAGCCCATGGACAAGAACATAGCCATGGAGGGCTACAGCTGAGAGTAAAGCATCCAGCTGACATGAAGTGAGGGGAGACGCACAAGAATGCCCAAAGTTGCAGATGGTACCCATTTGACCTAGCCTCGATGGCTTGATAATCAGAACTTGACTAGAGGAAGATTTTTTTTAAATTCTTTTTACAAAGGAAATGAGTGTAAACTATTAAAATTTGTTGAATTTGACTTATGGATGTAGTAGCTCAAAATACTAACAGAGTGGGAAGGAGTCTTCACATCAAGTATCAATCCTGGGACTTCCTGCGCTTCCCTGACCGCGCAGCACAGGTGCGCAGGCTCCGGGATAGAGTGGGCTGTATAGCACAGGGGAGGCCCCCGCCTGGTAGACAGACAGCCTTTGGGCAAACATAAGACTCCAGCCTCCAACATTGTGGAACTGCTTTTTTAAAGGGTCGGGCTGCTGAGGAGTTGTGGGCATTTCGGGCCTGAGCTCAGCTCCTGATCTGGGACGGCACCTTACCCACTGCGGATTAGGAGCAAGGGGCTTGAGCAGACCCGTTCAGAGGGCAAGCACACCCGGAAAGCTGGCGGGGCCACAGGAACCGGCAGGGTCCTTCGTGAGGGGATGGGGAAGCCTCATTGCCACGGGAGGCATTGTCTGCGTGGATGTAGGGTGGGCCGGGTGCCCACGCACAGGGAGACAGAGAGAGGCATTTTTTGATGTCGTCAGACAGGGATGCCATCTGCCTGCAGCCACTAATCCCGCCCTCCACCCCCTCTGCCTCGGCTAGCCCTCTGCCCAACCTTCTAGGCTCAGGCCCGCCAAGCAAGGCACAAGCCAGCACAAGCAGAGACGCTTTGAGGTGGTCTTTACCACCAGCAACAAGGCAAATCTGCTGTGGTTCTGTGGGTTAAAGGACCAAGCTGCAGAGCCTTTTGAACTGCAAGGTCAGTGGTTCAAGCCCACCAGCTGCTCCTTAGAAACCCTACACAGGGTCTTTTTTTTTTCTCTCTCTCTCTGAGGGTTAAGGGACCAGACTGCAGAGCCTTTTGAACTGCAAGGTGGGTGGTGTGCGCCCGCCAGCTGCTCCTTAGAAACCCTATACAGGGTCTTATTTATTCTTTCTTTTTTCTCTGCGGGTTAAGGGACCAGACTGCAGAGCCGTTTGAACTGCAGGGTCAGTGGTTCGAGTCCACCAGCTGCTCCTTAGAAACCCTATACTCATGTACTGCCAATCAATATCTTCAGGGCAGTGACTTTTACAGTGAAGCCATTAAGAGAAGCAATACGTACGTTGTTAACATTAGAGACCATTTTTCTCAGAAGCTACAATTATTGGAGTTAGAAGCATAAAGGACAAGTACAGGATTGACAATATTAGAACCAGAGAGAATTGTACAAAGGTAGCTAACCAGTGAGTTCGCAAAAGCCTATGAACCCGGGACTTCAGGAGGTCACTTCATTGGCCCTCAGGGTCCATGGTCCGCAATTCCAAGGAGGGCCCAAAGACTGGATTTTCATCCACGTTGTCACTGGGCCTCAGCTTCTCAGTGCTTGCGTATGCCCTAGACACCCAACTCATAATCACTATACTACTAGGGTTCTTTTAAAAGAGTGCAGTACAGAAAAACTATTTCAAGGTGTGTGGTTGAGAACTCCCCAAATTTGATGAAAGGCTAAAAATTCAAATAGCTTATCTAACTAAATAGAGTAAGCCCAGACAAATCACAACAGAACACTTGATGATAAGAAAAGTGAAACGTAAGACAAACAAGATTCCTGAAAAACATACAGTAAAAATGGTGCATAACTTAAGGAGAACAATGATTTGAAATGTTGTGGATCTCTTTTCTGAAATCATAAAGTCAAAAGGAAGTGAGACAGGTGGGGTGAGGGGAGGGAGGGGAAGGTGGAGCACGGGATAGCGAATAGACACAGGATAGTTTGGGT
>NW_006411929.1:0-3435 GCF_000296735.1 Chrysochloris asiatica
GGGGTTTTTCCTGCTGATCTTTCTTTGAAGATGTGTCTTCTGTCACTCTAACTGTTCCAAGCTGGTCTGCTTGTCCTTTCTAGTTCGAATGGCTCATCTCAGAAGGTTCTGGATGGAGCTCAAGATTCCACCTAAGGTCCTATACAATGCAAAGTCTCTGCAAGAGGTTTATTTCACTGGGCAAGTTCTAGAACCCCTTTTAGATATTCTAATCAGTTATAGGCTGAAGATGGACTTACAAGCTTTCTGTAATCATGTTTCCCAACATTCCTTCCTCTCCCACTCAAGTGTCTGTTTTATAATATTAGACAAGGGAAACCAACATTCATAAGATAATCAAGCATCTTAGCATTATTTCTCTTCTTCAGACTATGCCTTGATCCCTGTATCACAGAGTCAGGGCCCCAGTTCTTATGATGTTAATGGTCAACATATCAGAGAAAGGCAGGAGTGACCTGGCTCCTTCATTATTTCCTTTCACTAAACACAGACTGCTATCCTTTTAACCTCAGACTTCATTTCCCTACTGCTGGATTTCCTGGACATAGAAGATGTGTATTTGCCTCAGATTTTTATAGGCAACTTATAATACATTCCTTCCCTATTAGGCATTTTAATTTATTTGAATTTTGGTAACTATCTACTGGTGGTAGTGACATTCCTGTAAATTAAATTTAAAAATAAGCTTTTTACTAGCAAACCATTTTTTCCTCTTTAAGACTAGAAATGAAAACATAAAAGGGACCTTGAAATGACAATCAATCTAGTCTTGAAAGGGATTTTCTTTTTAAAACTTTCTAATGATTTGGAATTTTATTTCCAATTTTTCAGTAAGTAATTTACACACATCCCTTTATTCTAGGTCTTATAACAGATTTTTGTAGGCATCATAAGAAAATCATTAGGCATTTTCCTATCTGTATTTTTTTATAGTTTATTTATACTGCCTGGAATCATCTTCCCTTTGCTTCTATTCCCTCTGTTGTAAGTCAGTCACTTTCATGCCTTTATAGGCTCTCCAACCCTCAATTTAGGTAGCCAATGTCTAAGTTGCCCGTCCCTATCAACCCTGTATAGTGAGGGGATCGGTTTGATCCTTGATGTGAAGACTTATCCCCTCTCAGTTGGTATTTTGAGCTCCTACATCCGTAAGTGAAAAAATACAACCCTGTTGCACACTGTTTCCTAATTTTAAACCATTCCGTGTTCTCATGCTCTGTTAGAACAACTGCCTCTTGCTCTATATACAGATTCCTCATGAGCACAATTAAGTGTTCCAAAAACTCATACTTCACAATGTTATCCAAAGCACAGGTAACACCTTTCTGGTATTCTCTGTTTTCAGCCAAGATCCATCAGACATCAGCAATGATATCCCTCATTCCACGGCCTCTTCTGAATCTGGCTTGAACCTCTGGAAGTTCTCTGTTAAATGTATGGTTACAGCCATTTCTGTGTTACCTTTAGTAAGACTTTACTTACATGAGATATCAAAGAGATTGTCTGATGATTTCCACATTCCGTTTCTTTGGGTCACCTTTCTTTGGAATAGGCACAAATATAGATCTCTTCCAGTCAGTCGACCAGATAGTTGTCTTCCAAATTTCTTGGCATAGATGAGTGAGTGTTTCCTATGCTGCCTCACTTCCTTGAAATATTTCAATTTTTATTCCACCAATTCCTGGTGCCTTGTTCTTTGCCAATTCCTTCAATGCACCTTGGACTTCTTCCTTCAGGATCATTGGTCTTGATTATATACTACCTCTTGAATAGGTTGAATATTGACCATTTCCTTTTGGTACAGTGACTCTGTATATTCCTTCTATCTTCTTTTAATGCTCTCTGCCTCATTCAATAATTGCCCCAGAAAATCCTTCAATAAAGCAAGTAGAGGCTTGATTTTTTTTCTTCAGTTCCCCCAGCTTGAGAAATGCTGAGTGTGTTTATACATGCTCTAACAAGTTAGTAGGAACTTATTTTGGTGCAACAATTATTGAAACTCATACATTGATTTTTCATTGAACACATTTTCCATGAACCTTTTGAAGACCCCTCATTTTTTTATTTAGAAAACAAAAGGATGTTTCTTGTCTCTCTTGAGGAGTTGGCATCTTTCCTTATCTCTTGTTTTAAAATATTTTATTTGTATGTTCAATAAAATGAAATTATTGAGTAACAAAAGCAAGGAAGCAGATAATAGGAGAAAATACAAAATAAAGAAGAAGGCAATAATTGACCACATAGGGAGTAGGAGCATTGTATGTAGGAAACAAATTTTGGGATATGATCTTACTCAATCATTCAATAAAATAAGGAGATATTTTATTATCTCAGATAATTAAAAATATATGTATACTTAGTCATACCTCCACTTATCTTTGGTTGTTTCAAGCCAAGTCTGAATATTGTGGAATCAGTTATATCAAATGCACTTACCCTATATGTGCTTTTTCTTTTATTATTCTTATTTTGACTTGACTTTTATTGTATACATTTTAATTTCTCCTGGTCCAAACTATCTGTCCTGGTGTGGTGCTATAGGATCATCACTGGACTGTTAATCACAAGGTTGACAGTTCAAACTTACCAGATGCTCCTTGGAAACCCTTTACAGGATCATTAAGAGTCAGAACCAACTCACTGACATTAAACAACAACAATGTGTTGATACAGATAATTGTTCCTTAGAAGTCAAGATGACCAGACTTCATCTCTCATACTTTGGACCTATTGTCAGGAGGTACCAGTCTCTGGGGAAGGACATCATGCTTGGTAAAGTGGAGGGTCAGCAAAAAAAAAAAAAAGGAGTTCCCCAACCAGATGGGTTGGCACAAAGACAGCAGCAATGAGCTTAAGAATAGCAGCAATTGTGAGGATGGTACAGGACTGAGAAGTATTTCATTCTGTTGTACATAGAGTTACTATGGGTCAGAACCAACTAGAAAACACCTGGCATCAGCATGTGGTGCGAGTGGAGTCCTGATACTATGCACCCCTAGGTGATACCTGTTTTTACAATGCTTAATCTATTGATGTTGAACATGAGGTGGAGAAAACAAGTGATTTCATTGAAACCAAGATAATGGATAATGATAGCATCCTTCATGGCCAGACAGAGAATAGTAAATGTGTGCTAAATTCTTCCTAGGAGGAGATTAGAAGTACAATCTTCTAGTCTGCCTAACTTTTATGAAAGCACACTTATTTTTTCCAGTAAATTTACTACCAAACCTAGCCATAGAGTATGGATTTGTAGTTACAGAGAGTGAACATTTTTGCATCAAGGGAAGTGGGTTTTCTTTCTTGTTGAGAATTCTATGTTGGAATTTAAATTGAGACAGTAAAGCCCTACTTCCACAGACTCCAGCAAAGGATCCCAGCAACAATAAAATATTCAAAACATCTTCAAGCATAATCTTTATTTCATCAGAGTTG
>NW_006411929.1:3975-6004 GCF_000296735.1 Chrysochloris asiatica
CGAGTGTTGACAGTTGATCCAAGAAGAATGAAGTCCTTGACAACTTCAATCTCTTCTCCATTGATAAGAATGCTGTTTATTGGTCCAGTGGTGAGGACTCTTAAATCACAATAGCCACTTCTTGGAAACCCTATACAGGGTCATTATGAATCAGAACCAATTTGACAGCACTTAACAACAACAACCACATCGTGTCTTGTCTGATAAAGTGAAAAGCCAGTGAATGAAAAGGAAAAGCCTCAAAGAGATGAACAGACACAGTGGGTCCCAACAATGGGTTTAAGACTAGGGAATGACATTTTCTTCTGCCATATGTGGGATTCCAACAGTCACAGCTGATTCAGTGCACAAACAACATCAAAGCTATTTATCAACTTAGATTATGGTAGCGATGAACTTAAAGTCCATTGAGTCTAGTGTTTGACATAAAACAGCTGCTTGATAAATGACTATGGATTAATTTACAGACTTCATAGCAAACACAGACATAGAAACAAACATATTCAATTTGTAACTGAAGGACAAATACACCACAAAAATAAGAGACACTTATTATATACAACTTGCATAAAGAAGTATTGGTGGTTTTAATTATTTTAGTTAATGAAGACAGGCAAAAATTCATTAACTCTTGAAACTTCTCTAAAACTCACTGGGCACTCTGGGATTCGGAAGAGCCAATTGCTTTCAGAAGACTGTCTACATTTCATAACGCATGCCGGAAGGGGAGAAGTTAGCAAAAAATTCAAGAACCTTCATGTGGTAATAGACATGACATTTTGTACTTGGCTTTTCTCATCAAATTTAGGTATTGTAACCCATTCTAAAATGTAGGGAGAATGACCAATGTAATTAAAATTGTGAAAGAGTTTCCACTATAAGCTTTAATTTGGGTACTTGAATTTGATGAATAACTCCCTTTGGGTGAAACTTTCCATCTTCAGTTTTTACCCAAAGGTGATTTCTTTGTTAGGTTTGGAAATTTTGAGGATATTCAACTGCCTGGGGGTCAGAACATGGAAAAAATAATTTTGATTATTTTAATTTCGTTGAATAGCTTTAAAAATTACTCCCAAAGGTTTGAGTTGCCAGAATTTAAAATTAGAAACTTAGAAAGGGAAGCAAGCCTCAGTGAGAAAATTTTAAAGCTAAAATAAATATTTGAAATGAGTAATTCATATCTTAGAGCAAAATAAATCAATAAGAGGAATTTAACATGCTAATTTCAGCTCATATTCTGTATTTTTTTCTATAAATCTTTAAATATGCCCTTTTGGGTTATATCAAACTTCTATGTGTCAAATAAAATGTCAATCCCATTGTATTCCTAATTTCTCTGTCTACTTATCTTCAGATATAAAGCAAATATGTCTTTTGGTAATATTAGTTTCTCAATTATAGAAGAACATTCCCTATCATCCCCTCACTCAATTTATCAATGTAAATTCCAGATGGATTGAAGTTCTAAACATTTAAAAAAATAAAATAAAACTAGAAGGCTTTCAGTTTCAGCTCATACATATGCAGGTTGGAATTCATCACTCTCATCCTTACAAGAAAAAACTAAACAAACTAAAAATCAATGACTTTTCTTGGATCCATCAGGGAACTGAAGTTGTAAGTAAACTGTCACCACCAAATCTTGAGAAATATAGAAATCCAGAGAGTCACCACAGTCAAGACCTACTCACTAAGATCTGAAGCAGAAGCCAGTGGAGCCGTAAATGAATAGGAACACTTAAGTGGTTAATTTTGACAAAATTCTGGAGGCTGAGTGTAGACAGGTAAGAGACTGAGGAACATTGCCACTTTGAGTGACCCATAAACTTTGGTGGGTCTTACCTCTAAGAACCTCAGTAGGTTATTATGTTGATGATCCAACAAAGGTGAGTTATTGGCTCTGACATATGGAGATGAAGAAAACCAGTGTGAAATAAACCCAGAAGATTCTCAATCTTTACCAAGGTCATATGTCAGATAAGAAAACTTACACACATCTTACCACCACATCAACAGGGCTCCAGTATAA
>NW_006411929.1:7494-8001 GCF_000296735.1 Chrysochloris asiatica
CCTCTTGAAATGGTTGAACATTAACCATTTCCTTTTGATACAATGACTCTGTGTATTCCTTCCATCTTTTCTTGATGCATTCTGCATCATTCAATGATTTGCCCAGAGCATCTTTTGATAACGAAAGTAGAGGCTTGAATTTTTTCTTTAGTTCCCTCTCTATGCTGGAGAGCAAGTTTCAGAGACTTCTCTGATATCCATTTTGACCTTTTCCTTCTTTCTTGTCTTCTTAATGACTTTTTGCTCTCTTCATGTATGATGTAGCTTACAGATAAAAGAGCTGAAATCCATAGATTCTTTCTAAAACATAGCACTTATTGCTGTTGCTAAGTGTTGTTGGTTCCAACTCATAGTGACCCAGTATAGGGTTTCTGAGGAACAGCTGGTGAGTTTGAACTGCTGATCTTGTGGTTCACAGTATACCCTATAGTGCCACTTGTAGTTGTTGTTAAGCACCATCAAGTCATTTCTGACTCATAGCAACCCTGTATAGGGTTTCCAAGGAAT
>NW_006411929.1:8349-9408 GCF_000296735.1 Chrysochloris asiatica
AAAAACAAAAATTGCAGTCTAAAGAGAAAAAACAATCGTCAAAATTAGATTCAGATATTGTACAGTTTAATTATCAGAGACCTTAAAATTATTAAGATTAATTTGTCAGGAGATATAAAAAACAAAAAAGTGCATAACATAGAAGAATAGAACAGTCTCTATATATGTGTTGTGTGTGTGTGGTGGTGGTGGTGGTGTTGTTGGTAAGTGCCATCGAGTTGATTCTGATTCATAGCAGCCCTATACAGGGTTTCCAAGGAGCAACGAGTAGGTTTTAACCACTGGCCTGTGGTTTGCACTCCATACTTTTCCTTTAGAGCCACTCCAGCCACTCCTTGTAAAGCCTGTAAAGGGTGTTGTGAGTTGGAACTGACTCGATGGCACTTAATAATATAGGACTGTAGAATAAGCACTTGACCACTAATCACATTGTCGGTGGTTCAGCCCCACCAGCGGATCCACAGAAACCCTATACAGAAATTGTTGCTGTTATTGTCATTGACTCATATCCACACCAGGACTCTCTCTCTCTTCTATTTCTCTCTCCCTATTTATATATATTGTTCTCAAGTGCCATCGAGTCAGTGCTGACCCATAGCAACCCTGTATAAGGTTTCTGAGGAGCAGCTGGTGAGCTTAAACCACCGACCTTGTAGTTCAAACAGACTTTGCAGTCCAACACATTAACCCACAGATCATACCTGGACACTTCCCCCCCCTCTCTCTCTTTCTCTGTGTGTGTGTGTGTGTGTGTGTGTATGAAGTCTTGGTGTGGCACTATAGCACTGGAATGCAAGCTGCAAGGTCTGCAGTTCAAATCAACTAGCTGCTCTTCAGAACTCTATACTTAGAACTCTATGAGTGGTAACCAACTCAACTGTGATTAACAACAATATATATAAATGTTGTCCATTTGTTTTACCCATCTGTCAGCTTGTCATGCTGTGGAGGCTTGTGTGTTGCTGTGATGCTTGAAGCTATGCCACCAGTAATTTAATTACCAGCAGAGTCACCCATGGTGGACAGGTTTCAGTGGAGCTTCAAGACCAAAACAGACTA
>NW_006411930.1:0-1268 GCF_000296735.1 Chrysochloris asiatica
GTTTTGGTAATTTTTTATGTTTTCTGATTACCTCCAGGAAGATGTGATTAGGATGTGGTCTTCCCTTTTCACTCTCCTTATTGCTTAACTCAGAGTAACTTTTTTGGGCCTCAGTTGGGTCTGGGCCTCGATGGTGGGCCGTTTGGGCCTTCAGTGGGTTAGTTGAGCCTAGGGTGGGCGGTTTGGGCCTCAGGCAGGTGGTTTGGGCCTCGGGAGGGCGGTTTGGGCCTCTGGGGGCCTGGGTATCAGCAGCTGGGCATCGGGCGGCTTGGGACTCAGTGGGCAGGTTGGGCAGATTGGGCCTCGGGGGTCTGTGCCTCGGGGACTGGGCTGAGGGCGGGTTGGATCTCAGGGGTACTGGGCCTCAGCGACCTGGCTACACAGTGGGTGGGCCTTGGGGGCCCTGGACCTTGGCGGCAATCGGGCTGTGGGCCGCCTGGGCTGCAAGGTAGGTAGGCTATTTGTGTCTTGGTTGAGCCTGGGCCTTTGTGACCAGTCTTTGGGTGGCTTGGGCCTCAGGGCAGGCCTTGGCCTCAGTGGGAGTGTCTGGGCTTTGGGAGGGCCTTGGCCTCATTGGGCGGGCCTGTGCCTTGGGCATTCCTGAGCCTCGGCGGCTTGGCAGAAAGCTGGTCTAGGCCGGGGCAGTAGAGGGCTGGGGGTAATGGCTGTAGGGAGGTAGTGTCTGTAAATTTGATGTACGTAAAAGATGCCTCTCTCAGTCTCTCTGTACCGTGGGTACCCCGAATTTCGTGATATCTGCGCCAATATCCTTCTCTATTTGTTCAGCTTTGTTAGTTTATGCTTCCTTTTCTCTAGAAATGCAGCCTTCTAAGTGGGGTTGCTCTAGCCTTGCATTCCAAGGTCTGCAGGGGGCAGAGGCACTCACCGGTGTGGGCGCATAATCGGGAGCCGCATGCAGGCAGGCAAGAGCTTAAAATGCCTGTCAGTCCTCAGCAATTTGATCTTTTAAAAAAATGATCGGAATGTTGAAATATAAGATCTTATGTTTGTTCAAAGGCTGTCTGTCTTCTAGACAGAGATTTCCTATGTGCGATTCCGCCCCTTTTACTCGAGACTACCCTACCTGAGCTGCCTGGTCAGGGAAGCGCTGGAAGTCTCCTCCTGTCCTCTACTTTTTTGATTTTTGCTGTTATTGTTGGTGTGAGATGATATCTCATTGTTGTTTTGATTTGCATCTCTCTAATGGCTAGTGATAATGAACATTTCTTCATATGTTTGTTGGCCTGGGTCACTTCCTTGGTGAAGTA
>NW_006411930.1:1770-4677 GCF_000296735.1 Chrysochloris asiatica
GTAAGCCAGTCACTTTTTGCCTTTGTAGCCCCCTCATTTTGGGTAGCCAATGTCCAAATTTCCCATTCCTGTCTACTCTGTGTGTGGAGGGGGTGAAAATCATTCTTGCTGTAACGATTTGTTTCCTCTTTTTAGCTACTGCATCCATAAGTATAGGTCAAGTTCATCAAATTGTATCAGATTACTCTTTTTTTTTTCCCCTCTTCTATCTTCTTCTGCTTGAGCTCTGGTCACCCAGTCATTGAAGCCAGGTCAAGTGGGCATTATCTGCATGTATGGGTGTTCTTGTGCATATGCCCATTCTTCTTATCAGCTGGATGGTTCACTCTCCACTCTAGTCCTCTGTGGCTACGTCACTGACTCTGAGCCCGAGTTCCCAGGTCTTGCCATACTGCTGGCCAACCAGGTCTCCACCCAGGTTCACAGGAGTCTATTGAACATTGTAGGGCTTCGCTCGCTGCTTCACTGATGTTTTTCCCTCACTTCCCTTATCGGTGACGAGCGTGGTCACCAATTAGAGCATGTATTCCCATTGAGTCTTAGTCTTGGAAGGGGTTTGCACTGAGGGGACCTGACCTTTTGCCTTGATGTCTCCTGGGTGAGCAACTTGCTTGTTCTTATAGTAACAGTCAGTCTGACTCTATTGTTCTGTATTTTTCCTGTTGGTCTTTTTTTCAAGAAGTATCTTCTATTCTTCTAGCTGTTCCAGGCTGGTCAGCTCGTCATTTCAAGTGGAAATTTCCCATCTCTGAAGATCTGGATGTGGTTCAGGCTTCCACCTATAGTCTTATGTAATGCAGAGGCGCCGCAGGAAGCGTCCTTCACTGGGCATGTTGTAGCCCTATTTTAGGTATTCCAATCAGTTATAGGCAGAAGATGGACTTACAAGCTTTCTATGGTGATGTTTCTGGCAATTCCTTTCTCTCCCCCTCTGTTGTCTATTTTATAATATAATGCAAGGAAAACCAAGATTCAAAAGACAGCCAAGCATCTTAACATTATTCCCCCATTTTCCCCATTCCAACAATGTCTCAATCTCTATATCCCAGAGCCCTGTTGTTCCAAGGTTGTGCACACATCATTATTTACCTCTGTACCACTTAGCCTATTCAAACCTGCCTAATTGTTCTCCCATCTGCTTTGTTCTTCCATTCCCCTCTCCCTTACTTGTATATTGTCCCCCTCCCCAGCACCCAAACTATCCTGTGTCTATTCTCTGCCCTGTGCTTCACCTTCAACTCCCTCCCTTCAGCCCACCCCCACATCCCAGCAACCAGCAAAGAATCCACCATACTTGAGTATGGGTTCTTTTTCTTAGTCTTTTACAGTAGTTGTCCTAGGTAGTATTTCTCCTTTTGTGACTGACTCATTTCACTCAACATAATGTCCTCAAGGTTCAACCATGTTATGTGGTGGCTTGCAGCTTCCGTGTTATTTTTCAAGGTAGCATAATATTCCATTGTGTGTATGTACCACAGTTTGTTTATCCATTCTTCAGTTGATGGGCACTTTGGCTGTCTCCATCTTTTTGCTATTGTAAATAGTGCTGCTATAAACATTGGTGTGCATATATCTACTCGTGTTGTGGCTCATTTTTCTTGTGAGTAAATGCCAAGTAGAGGAATTTCTTGGTCATAAGGTATTTCTATTTCCAACCTTCTGAGGAAGCACCATATTGGTTTCCAGAGAGGCTGGTCCATTTTGCAGGAGTGTCCATAGTCTTGCCACATCCCTGCCAGCATTTATTGGCCTGTACATTTTTTTTATCTTTGCTGTTATTGCTGCTGTGAGATAATACCTCATTGTTGTTTTGATTTGCATCTCTCTAATGGCTAATGATCGTGAACATTTCTTCATATGCTTGTTGGCTGCTCTGATATCTTCCTTGATCAAGTATCTCTTCATGTCCTGGGTTTGCTTTTTAATTGGGTTATTTGTCTTTTTCTTGTAGAGGTGTTGTAGTTTCCTATATATTTTAGAAATGAGGCCTTTCTCTGGTGTGTCATTGCAAAATATTTTTTTCCCTGATTCTGTGGGTTCCCTTTTAATCTACTGGTGAAGTCTTTTGATGCACATAAGTTTTTAATTTTTAGTATGTCCCACTCATCTATTTTGTCTACTTTTGTTTGTGTACTTTTCAAAATGTGTGGCAGTCTGTTTATGCCCTGAATTAGCACCCTCACATTTGTCCCTATTTTTTCATTGATCTTCATAATTTTGGGATTCACATTTAGATCTTTAATCCATGCTGAGTTCGTTTTTGTATAGGGCGTGAGGCAAAGGTCTTGTTTCAATCTTTTACATATCGCTTTCCAGTTCTGCCAGCACCATTTGCTAAAGAGTCTGTCTCTTCCCCATGCAATGCCTAGGCACTTTCTCAAAAATCATTTGGCTGTAAGTGGTTGCATTAATATCTGGATTCTTGATTCTGTTCCATTGATCAATGTCTCTTTCATTGTACCAGTACCAGGCTGCTTTAATAACTATAGCCAAGTAGTAAAGTTTGAAATTGGAGAGTGAGAGACCTCCAACCTTGCTCTGACTTTTAAGCAGTGTTTTGCTAATTCTGGGTCTCTTTCCTTTCCATATAAAATTAGTGATTGTCCTTTCCATCTCTTTGAAGAATTTTCTTGGGATCTGGATTGGGATTGCATTGTATGTGTAAACTGCTCTGGGTAATATTGACATTTTCACGATGTTGAGTCTTCCTATCCAGGAACATGGTATGTTCTTCCACTTCTATAGGTCTCTTTGGTTACTTGTAGTAGTGCTTTGTAATTTTCTTTGTATAAGTCCTTTGTTTCTCTGGTTATGTTTATTCCTAAATATTTCATCCTTTGTGTGGCTGTTGTAAATGGTATTGTTTTCCTAATGTCCTTTTCATCGCTATTGCTCTTGCTATAGAGA
>NW_006411930.1:5603-6202 GCF_000296735.1 Chrysochloris asiatica
TTTAGGTATTCTAATCAGTTATAGGCAGAAGACGGACTTACAAGCTTTCTATGGTGATGTTTCTGACTATTCCTTTCTCTCCCCCTCCAGTGTCTTTTTTATATTATAATGCAAGGAAAACCAAGATTCAAAAAACAGCCATACAGCTTAACATTATTCCCCCCCTTTTCCACATTCTAACCATGTCTCAATCTCTGTATCCCAGAGCCCTATAGTTCCAAGGTTGTGCATACATCATTCTTTATCTCTGTCCCACTTAGCCCATTCAAACCTGCCTACCTATTCTCCCATCTGCTTTGTTCTTTCATTCTCCTCTCCCTTCTTGTATATTGCCCCTCTCCCCAGCACCCTGCCCTGTGCTCCACCTTCCTCTCCCTCCCCTCACCCACCCCCAACATCTCAGCAATCTACAAAGAATTCCCCCCACTCCCCTTTAGTATGGGTTCTTTTTCTTAGTCTTTTACAGTAGTGGTCCTATGCAGTATTTCTCTCTCTCTCTCTGTCTTTTTTTTTTTCATGTTTTATTGTGAATTATATGATATTTTACATGAGAGAACTTTAGTTTTACATTCATTCCACCATATATCATTTCATTGCCA
>NW_006411930.1:9323-9776 GCF_000296735.1 Chrysochloris asiatica
CCTCTCCAGTGTCTAATCTATATTATAATGCAGGGGAAACCAAGATTAAAACAAACAAACAAACAAAAACAGTCAAGCATCTTAGCATGATTCCCCACCCCCCATTCCAACCATGACTCAATCCCTGTATCTCAGAGCTCTGCCGTTCCTAGGCTGTGTACATATCGTGCTTTATCTCTGTCCCCTTTAGCCCTTTCGAGCATGCCCAATTGTTCTCCCATCTTCCCCGTTTCTCCACTTCCCTATCCCTCCCTGTATATTGCCCCCCTTCCTAGCACCCAAGCTCTCCTGTGCCCAATCCCCACCCTGTGCTCCGCACTCCCTCCTTCCCCCACCCATCACCAACTTCCCAACTACTAACAAAGACTTCCCCCTACCTACCCCCTTTTAGTATAATTTCTTTTTCTTAGTCTTTTACAGTAGTGGTCCTATGCAGTATTTCTCTTTTTGTGA
>NW_006411931.1:0-1210 GCF_000296735.1 Chrysochloris asiatica
TAGCTCAATTTAAGTTCCCTTTTCCCAGGATTGTCGTAGTTACAATTAACAATAAGTCTTGATCACCGACATCACCTTAACCAGGTGAAACTTGTCTTCAGGCCAATCATAAGAGCATGAGGGCCATCTCACCTTCACCATTAGATGGCACCAGTGCTGGCCTCCAACAGTTGAGTAAAAGAATAACAATGTCTCAGTTATCTAGTGTTGTGTTAACAGAAATCCCACAGGTTGTTGTTGTTGTTAGATGCCATCGAGTCACAACCAACTCATAGTGACCTTATGAACAGCAGAATGAAACAATGTCCGATCCTGGGCCAACCTCACTACTGTTACCACACTTCAGTTCATCGATACTGCCATCTGGCCAATCCATCTCGCTGAGATTATTGAGCAAAGAATAACAATGTCTCAATTACCTAGTGTTGCCATAACAGAAATCCCACAGGTAGGTCGCTTTAAAGAACAAAAAAAATTTTTCTCACAGTTCTGGAAACTAAATGACAAAGTCAGTGTTTCAGCTATATTGATTTCTTCTGTGGGCCTCTTTCATAGTTTCTGGTGACTACTAGCAATTCAAACTGTATACTGAGCAAATCATTTGAGAACTGGAATCTAGGACAAAGAACATGGCTTTGGAATTGCTTGAAGACTCAGTAACAATCCGTGATATGCAGATGTTAAAACCTCATTTGTTGGGAGCAAAGAGGACTTGGAATACTTACTGATGAAGATCAAATACTACATACTGTTAATGTAAAGAATGCAACAAATCCTCACAACCTGACCAATTATTTATAATAATTGGTCATGATAAATGGAGAAAAGTTATGATTAATGGAGAAAAGATTGAAGCCAATCAACACTCATGGATGCAGTGGTTAAGAAATCAAATGACATATTACAATAGTCAAATGTGCTGCACATGACCTCTATAAAGTACTCCAAGGATGTCGAGACTATCTCCCATTCTTCAGATATGTTATCAGGAGAAATCAGTACTTGAAGAAAACATCATGCTTGGTTAAGTGAAGAATCAGTGAAACAAGGAAGACTCAAACAAGATGGACAAACAAAGCAGCAGCAACAATGGGCTCAAGCTTCATTTTAAGAATGATACAGGACTGGGCAGTGTTTTGTCCCATTGTGCATATGGTTGCTATGAATCTGAATGGATTCCACAGCAACTAATAACGACAGAAATCAGTAA
>NW_006411931.1:2481-3587 GCF_000296735.1 Chrysochloris asiatica
AGTAGGCACTCAATTAAGATTCAGTAATCATATGAATGAATGGATATAAATATATAGAATCCTGGTGCAGCACAGTAGGATAAGCAATGGATATCAAGTGGTTCAAACTCACAGGCCGCTCTTCAGAAACCTTATATACAGTACCTCTGAATAGGATATAACTTGACGGCACCTAACAGCAATAATTGTTATTGTATGCTGTGGAGGTGATTCTAACTCCAAGTGATGCTACAGGACAACACAGAACTGTCCTCTAGGGTCACCAAGCCTGTAATTTTTGGGACCTGATTTTCACGTCTTTTCTTCTAGGGAATCACAAATGTATTTGAACAGCCAACCTTTTGGTTAGCAGCCAAGGCCTTAACCATTGTGCCATGAGGGGCTCTTTATTAGTACAACTAATTCAGTAATAACCAACAGCTTCCATGTTCCTGGAATATAATCTGAATATTTTCATGATTGCTTTCATGATGTTAAAAGTAAACAAAGGGTTTTCTTATTTTATACACAGTATGTACTCTTTGTGAACCGGCATGATGCCACTCAACAACCACCTCACCATGAATCCTTTGTAGGTCGCTGTTGTTGTTAAGTACCATCGAGTCAATTGACACTCATTGTGATCCTATATAGAGTTTCCAGAGTTGTAAGTCTTTATGGGAGCAGAGAGTGTCATCTTTCTCCTCTGGAGCAGTGAGTGGATTTGAACTGCTGACCCTGCAGTTAACAGGTTAGCAGCTCATTTTGTAAACCACTACTCCACCAGCGATCCTCATTGTACAAAGGATTAAAATAAGAAAAATTTGAAGAAAATAAAATCGTATCACCCAATTGTTGTTAAGTGCTGTCGAGTTGGCTCTGACTTATAACAACCCTCCATAAAGGTTTCAAGGTAAGTTTGAATCACCGACTTTGCAGTTCATACTGGCTTTGAGGTTGAGTACTTATCCTACAGGGCTACAGCAGGGCACTATCACCCAGGGTTGATTGAATGTCATGTGTGAGTATGTGTATAAATGCGTGTATATGTATGTCCATGTGTGTGAGTCTATATTAGCATCTGCCATGTTGAAAATATGAATATTGGTGGTATGTGAGCAAAATTA
>NW_006411931.1:5409-6452 GCF_000296735.1 Chrysochloris asiatica
TTCTGAAAACCCCACGCTCTTTTTCCAAGTTTAAACGAATACTTAGCATTTGTCAAATAAATTATTTTTTACATTAACTGTTTATTCTTAAATCTAACAGTTTTCTGAGGTCAATATTAGGAATGTCATTGTTGTTGTTAAGTCATTAAGCCAGTTCTTACTCCTAGGGACCCTGTACGTGGTTTCTAAGGAGTAAATGGCTGGTTTTAATTGCCTACTTTGCAGCTACCACTCAGTTCTTTTTGTTGTAGTTGTTATGTGCCATGGTGTTTATTCCAATTCATAGCGACCCTGTACAGGGTTTCCAAAGCTGTACATCTTTATGGGAGCAGAAAGGCTCACCTATCTCTTGCAGAACAGCTGGTAGTTTTGAACTGCTGACCCTGAGGTTCACAGCCTGATATGTAACCACTATGCGACCAGAGCTCCTTCTAGTGATTACCCTTTATCACCACACCAGGACTCATATTAAGACCATTTTACCTCACTACCTATATTCTGTGCCCTCTAACATCCTATCAATGCCTTATATCTGACACCTGTGTAGCTTTCTAGTCCACATAACCCCTCAATGGGCACACTGTATACCCAATGATCTTCCCTTCTCTCTACAATACAATAACAGGATTACTTACCGTAAAGGATGACCTTTCTGTGGGGGCAGAGAATGCCAGCCCCTGGGTGGAGCTAGAACCAGAGTGCTGAAGAACAACATCCAATAGTAAGTTCTGTCTGCTCCTATCAGAGGCCTTTGTGGAGGAATCCATCTTGAAGAAATGATGTACATGCACCCAGTTAGCATGTTGTTGTTGTTAAGTGTCTTAGAGTCAGTTCCAACCCATACAGACCACGTATAGGGTTTCCAAGGAGCAGCTAGTGAGTTTGAACTGCCGACCTTACGATTCAAATGGACTTTGCAGTCTAGTGCATTATCTTGCAGCGCCACAACAGGACTCCTCTTATCTGGGCAATTTCCCAGGAATCCTTATCTGTGTTTATGAATCCCTTTTCCCTTCCTAAAATCTTTATTAAGTCGGAGCAAA
>NW_006411931.1:9040-9569 GCF_000296735.1 Chrysochloris asiatica
GCATTAGGCAAGGCCACACTGTGATCCCACCTGGGCAGCCCCACATCCCTCTTCCTGTCACAGCACAACCAAGCCCTGGTAGCTCTTGTCTTATACGGTTCTTGGGAATTAGGACAGGGAGGAATATGGATAGAACTGGTGAGGCAGAAAGCTGTTACATGAGACACTATCCATTTGGGGTCAGTGAAGCAGGGCTCACATGATCTGGGTCACGTGGGAAAGGTAAGGTGATGAGGAGGTTGATGACAATGAGGCTACTGTTGCTGCTTCAGGACAGACCATCACTGAAGGCACCCTGTCCCTATCTCCTTTTACCTCATCATTACTGCTTCAGGATGGACCATCTCTGAGGGTAACCTGTCCCCATCTCCTTACCCCTCATCATTACTGCTTCAGGACAGACCATCTCTTAGGGCACCCTGTCCCCATCTCCTTGTCCCTCATCATTACTGCTTCAGGATGGACCATCTCTGAGGGCACCCAGTCCCCATCTCCTTGTCCCTCATCATTACTGCTTCAGGATGGAAAC
>NW_006411932.1:0-3743 GCF_000296735.1 Chrysochloris asiatica
TTCTACTCCCGTAAAGATTTACACCCTCGGAAACCCTGTACAGGGTCGCTATGGGTCGGACCCGACTCGATGGCACTCAACAACAACAACAAATCCCTTCCTTCAGCTATCTTGGAAGGGGCAAACAGCCTCCTCCTCCAGCTTTAGTTATGCAGATGTTAGGAAGGTGCCTACAGCCCTTTCTCCTACTCTGCTCCCTGAAACTTCTTTGTTGTCTAGGAGATGACAGACAGCCAGGTACCTTTGATTCTCCAAACTCTCCTAGTTCAGCATATCACCTTTAACTGCTTGTGAATACCCCATGATATAAAAAGATCCTAACCCCTGCTCCATTTGCAGTAAAATCTCATGATCCAGCTAGCTGTCACTAAACACAGTTGTGTTTCACCCTTTATAGGTAAATGCCCTTGTTGGTATTTAGAATAAAGACTAAGTTCTTGATTCTCTTTTCTGTAATAAATTAATATCTCTCAGAATGCATTCTGGTCTCTTTTTTTAGTCTCTTCACATCTATGTACTAAGGTAGCTTTTCCCTTCTGGGCCTGAAATCCAAAAATATGCATAGGTGTAATTTTTTTTTTTTTTTGGCACTTATCTTCTTTGGTGTTCTCTGAGCTTTCTGGCTCTGTGATTTGTTGTCAGTCATTAATTTTGTAAAATTTCAGCAATTGTTACTTCACATATTTCTTTGGTGTGGCACTATGGGTTAATGGCACTAGACTGCAAAGTCAATTTAAACCATAGGTTGGTGGTTCAAACTCACCAGCTTCTCCTTGGAAACTCTGTACAGGGTGGCTATGGGTCAGAACCAACTCGATGGCACTTAACAACAACAATTATCTTTCTTGGAGTCCTGATATGGCACTATAGGATAAGCACTAGACTTTTAACTACACGGTTTGCTATTAAAAACCATTTGCCACTCCTTGGAAACCCTATGCAGGGTCACTATGAGTCTGAACCTACTGGATGGCATTTAACTGTATTTTGTTTCTTGTCTTTTTCTGGTATTTAATTACACATATGAGTTTTACACTGATTTTAATTGTCCTACAGTTATTTGCTTCTTCTTTCTTTTTTCTCCTTGCACCTGAACATTGTGCCACATTTTCTATCAAGTCATAAAAATAGAATTTTCAGGAAATAGAAATATGAATCTGGCTTATGATAGACAAGTACTTTGACAATTTACTTTATCTTTAAGATGTCAGCATCTACATATTTAACAGTCTTCTTTCAAAGACTGTTTTAATACAATTGGTCCCAGTGATTTATTATCATTATTTGTTTTGCTTAAAAATAAGCCTTTTGTGTTGAGTTGATTTTGACTATGACAAGCCCATACACTACAGAGTTGAACTATTTCATGGAGTTTTCTTTGTATGAAATCTTTACAGAAGCAGATTGCCAGGCCTTTACTCTTTGACACAGATTCTACAGCAATGTGCTTTGAAAACAAACCTCCCTCATCTTGTTCCGTTAGTCCTTTGTGGTGGTGGTTGTTTGCTATGGAGTTCTGTGCCAACTCATAGCTACCCTGCATAGGGTTTCCAAGACTGTAAATCTTTACAGAAGCAGAAAAGTTCATCTTTCTCTTGTGCAGTGTCTAGCAGATTCGAACTGCTGAGTTGGCAGTTAGCAGCCCAGCTCGTAACCCATTCCTTTTCCAGAACTTCTTCTTTTAGTTATTTTACTGTTGTAAATGTCTAGATATTTCACCATCTCTTGTTGCTGCTTCAACTCATGCTGACCTCCAACATAATAAGAAATGCTGCCTGATCCTTCCAATACCCATTAGGTTATGGATTAGACCATCGTATTTTATTGACTGATTGTAGGAAGTAGATCTTAAGATCTTTCTTCATAGTACATCTTATTTCTGAAGCTTTACTGAAAAATGCTTAGCATTATGTTGTTGCTGTTAAGTGCCATCTAGTCAGTTCTGCCTCATAGTGACCCTGTGCATAATGAAACACTGCCTGATCCTGCACTATCAACACAATTGTTGTTATGTTTGAACCCACTGTTGCTGCCACTGTATCATTTCA
Source organism: Chrysochloris asiatica (assembly GCF_000296735.1). Lineage (NCBI taxonomy): Eukaryota > Metazoa > Chordata > Mammalia > Afrosoricida > Chrysochloridae > Chrysochloris > Chrysochloris asiatica. The sequence goes on from NW_006411932.1 coordinate 2,049, forward strand.
TCTTGTTGGGGGTCTTTCTTTTTTCCATGACCTTCTGCTTTACCAAGCTTGATGTCTTACTCCAGAGACTGGTCCCTCCTGATAACATGTCCAGAACGTGAGAGACAATGTTTTGCCATCCTCACTTCTAAGGAGCTTTCTGGCTGTTCTTCCAAGACAGATTTGTTTATTAAGATAGTTCCTGGTACTTTTAATATTCTTCTCCAACACTTTAATTCAAATGCATCAATTCTTTTGAGGGTCTTCCTTACTCATTGTCCAACCTGTACATGCATGAGGTGATAGAAATCACTTGTGTTGAGTTCACATTAGTTCTCAAATTGGCATCTTTGCTCTTGAACACTTTAAAGAGAACTTTTGTAACATATTAACTAATGCAATACTTTTTTTTTTTTTTTCTTGACTGCTGCTTCCATGAACATTGATTGCAGATTTAAGCAAAATGAAGTCTTTGGCAAAATCTTTTCTTCATTTATCATGGTGTTATTTATTAGTTCAGTTGTGAGGATTTTTGTTTTCTTTACACTGAGGTGTAATACATACTGATGGCTATAGTCTTTGATCTGTATATGTATTTTAGCCCTCTTCATTTCTAGCAGCCAGAGTGCAGCCAGAGTGCTCCTTGGAAGCCAAAATGGTCAAATTTTGTCTCTCATACTTTGGACATATTGTCAGGAGGGACTAGTCACTGGAGAAGGATATCATGTTTGATAAGGTGGAGGGTTAGAGAAAAAGAGGAAGACCCCCAACAAGATGGATTGGCCAAGTGGCAGCATCGTTAGACTTAAGCGTGGCAACAGTAGTGAGGTTGGCCCAAGATCAGGCAGTGTTTCATTCTTCTGTGCATAAGGTAGGTATGGGTCGGTACTGACTCAATGGCACCTAACAACAACATTTCTAGCAAGCAAGGTTGTATCATCTGTACACTGTAGGTTGTTAATGAGTCTTCCTCCAATCCTGATGCCACACTCTTCTTCACAGCAATACAGATGGATGTTGGGTGCATATAAGGTGTATTATTCAAAATGAACACCAAACCTACTTCATGGAAGCCAAGAATTCTATCATTGAACAATGAGTGTCCTCTTACCATTTCTTACACCTTTGCAAGTAGTCTCCTCGTTCAACTCTCTTCCATTAATCCTTTAAGTGTGCATCTGTCTTTTTAGGAACTCTGACATACAGATATAGTATGAATAGAAAAGGAGGGGTGATGTGAGAGACACTGATGTTTCTGATGTGAGGACTTGGGAAATGAGATTGGTGGAGAAGAATATTGAAAGAAGAATGAAAGAAAAAAGTAAAAGCATAATGTAGCTCCAGAAAAGTGTTTGAACCTTTGATTGAGAACTTACAGCAAACCCTGAAAAGTATAGGTCCAAAAGAGTAGGAAGGATAGATGATAAATTGTCTCCATTAAAAACTGCTTCCTTAGACTGGTGGTGGTGGTGTGCCATGGAGATGGTTCCAACTCATAGTGACCCTGTACAGGCTTTCTGAGGCTGTAATCTTTACAGGAGCAGAAAGCTTCATCTTGCTTCTGCAGAACAGCTGGTAGTTTCAAACTGCTGACCTTGAGGTTAGCAGTCCAATTTGTAACCACTGCCCTACTGTTGTTGTTGTTGTTATGTGCCATCGAGTCGGTTCCGACCCATAGCGACCCTGTATAGGGTTTCCGAGGGTGTAAATCTTTAC
>NW_006411932.1:7923-9013 GCF_000296735.1 Chrysochloris asiatica
ATTTTCCAGCCATAGAAGCCAGGTCAAGTGGGTACTATCTGCAAGTATGGGTGTTCTTGTGCATCTCCCCTCACTTCATATCAGCTGGATGCTTCACTTACCACTCTAGTCCTCTGTGGCCATGTCATTGTCTCTGAGCCCAGGAGTCCCTGGGTCTTGCCGTACTGCTGGCCTTCCAGGTCTCGACTCAGGTTCACAGGGGTCTATTGAATGTGGTTGTACTTAGCTTGCAACTTCATTGCTGTTTTTTCCCCCTCTTCCCCTTATCGGTGACCAATGTGATCACCAGCCAGACCACATGCTTGCTCATGTATTCCCCTTGAGTCTTATTCTTGGAAGGGATTTTGCTCTGAGAGGACCTGACGACTTGCCTTGATGGTTCCCCAGCAACCAGCTTACTTATTCTTGTAGTAATCAATCAGACTGCTGTTATTGTTTCTGATTTATCCTGCCGGTCTTTCTTTCACGAACTATCTTCTGTTCTTCTCGCACCTCAGACCATTCTGGATGGGGTTCTGGATTCCACCTATGGTCTTATGCACAATGGCTCCACAGGAAGCATCTTTCACTGGGCAACTTCTAGCCCCATTGGTAGTGTAGTTGTTACGAATCGGGCTGTGAACCACAAGGACAGCAGTTCGAAACTACCAGCAGTTTTGCGGTAGAAAGATGAGGCGTTCTGTTCCCGTAAAGATTTACAGCCTTGGAAACCCTGTACAGGGTCGCTATGAGTCGAAACCGACTCCATGGCACTTAACAACAACAACAACAATAAGTTACAGGCTGAAGACAGACTTACACGCTTTCTATTGTAATGTTTCTGGCTATTCCTTTCACCCCACTTCAAGTGTATATTTTACAATGGTAGGCGAGGGAAACCAAGATTCAAAAGACAGCCAAGCATCTTAACATTATTCTCCTCTTTTGCCCATTCAAACAGTGTCTCAATCCCTGTATCCCGGAGCCCTGTTGTCACAAGTTTGTGCATAGATCATCATTTACCTCTGACTCAATTAACCCATGCGAACCTGCCTAGGTGTTCTCCCAACCACTTTGTTCTTCCATTTCCCTCCCCCTTCTTGTGTATTGC
>NW_006411932.1:11286-11732 GCF_000296735.1 Chrysochloris asiatica
TTTCCTATATATTTTAGAAATGAGTCCCTTGTCTGATGTGTAATTGAAAAAGATATTTTCCTATTCTGTGGATTCCCTTTTTACTCTTTTGGTGAAATCTTTTGATGTACATAAGTTTTTAATTTTTAGTATGTCTCACTGATCTATTTTGTCTACTTTTGTTTGTGTGGTTTTCAAAATGTTTTTAGTCTGTGTATTCCCTGAATTATTGCCCTCACATTTATCCCTATTTTTTCATTGCTGACCTTCATAATTTTGGGATTCACATTTAGGTCTTTAATCCATGATGAGTTGGTTTTTGTATAGGGCGTGAGGTAAAGGTCTTGTTTCAATCATTTGCATATCACTTTCCAGTTATGCCAGCACCATCTGTTAAAGACACTCTCTCCTCCCCGTGCAATATATCTAGGCACTTTGTCGAAAATCAGTTGGCTGTATGTGGATGG
>NW_006411933.1:0-1502 GCF_000296735.1 Chrysochloris asiatica
AATTTACACATATAATGCAATTCCAATCCAGATTCCAATGACATTCTTCAAAGAGGTGGAAAAAACAATTACAAACTTTATATAGAAAGGAAAGAGACCCAGGATAAGCAAAGCACTGCTTAAGAAGAAGAATAAGGTTGGAAACCTCTCACTCCCCGACTTCAAAACTTACTACATGGCTATAGTGGTCAAAACAGCCTGGTACTGGTACAATGAAAGATACATTGATCAATGGAACAGAACCGAGAATCCAGAAATTAACCCATCTACATACAGCCAATAAATTTCTGATAAAGTACCTAAATATATCACATGGGGAGGGGATAGTCTCTTCAACAGATGGTGCTGCTAGAACTGAAAAGTGATATGCAAAAGATTGAAACAAGAGAAAACAAGTAAGATGGGAGATCGGGTGGATGCGCAGTAAGGAGTTTCATCAGCAACAATAAAGAATACCCAACCAAGCAGGCTCAGGGGATAGTCCCAGAACTCTGAACCACATATAAAGGAATATTTAGAAGGTTGGAAGGCTTACAGCTAGGGGAGTTTGTGGCAGAAGCAAGAAATCCATTGCTTTCTAGTTCGGGACGCTCAGCTACTCCAGGAGCCGCCATATTGGGTGAGACCAAGCGGGGGAAGGTTCGCAGCAGCCACAGACGCCTGGCAGAACCTCGGAAATCAAGGTGTGAACATTCTTTTCTTTTGGTAGCTGTTCATTGCTCCCTTGCTGTCTGCATACCTCCATTCTGACTGCAGGAGTGCCTGAACTAGTGGATACCTCAGTCCCACCCTCTGAGGGTTCTACTACGCATGCACACAGATCTCCTCGAAATTTAAAGAGACAGTTTCCACTTAAAACCAAACAGCCAAAGCCGACACTGAACTGTTTATAACTAGAAAAAGGGCCTGAACGGAGATTGTGGAGCGGGACAAGCAGACAAAAGAGGAAATAAGCCGAAATTAAATACTAAATTACGTCAAAACGACCAACAGTGGCAGCTTGAAATTTCTCAAGAAGAATAATGAAAAGGGAAGCCCATTTCCTGATCACATCTACCTGGAGGCAATCAGAAAGCATAAAAAATACCAAAATACATAGCCATCTAAGTACTAAGACCTCAGATAACCCCTGAATATGCCCAAAAAACAGAAGCAGATGACCACATTTGCACGTCCAGAAACAAGATAAAGTGATTGAGGCAAATGAGCTGAAAGTAGACCTACACTCTATACTGAAAGATGGGCAAGCTTTGGAAATGCCTGAGAAAGAATTCAGAAAAATGATTATAAAATGCATCAAAACACTATACAATGGAGTTAAGAAAAATAAGGAAGAAGTCAGGAAAGTGCTACAGGAACAATCAAATAAGATAAATACAGCATTGGAAACAATTCAAAACCCACAGAAAGAGGTCCAAACGATTAATAATAGAATATCAGAAATGGACAATACACTGAAAGGGCAAAGGAATAGAATTGAAGAGATAGAAGCCAGAACTAGT
>NW_006411933.1:3693-9542 GCF_000296735.1 Chrysochloris asiatica
TAAACTTTCACTCAATCCACAATAAAAACCTTAAAAAAAAAAAAAAAAAAAAGAGCTGGCTAGGCACAAAGAGGATTCCTGGTGTGGCACTGTAGGATAAAGTTCTGGACTTTGAACCACAAGGTCGGCAGTTCAAACCCACCGCTGCTCTTCAGGGTTGCTATGAGTTGGAATTGACTCAATGGCACTTAACTACAACAAGGCACAAAGAAGCAAGTAGATAGAGATAGAGGAAGTTAGATGCTAGGTCATATGAAGGTCACCAAGGAACAAAGTTGAAGAGACAAGTACATTCCCTCAGAGCCAACAGAGAGCCTTCCCTAGGGCTGGTGCCCTGAACTCCTGAACTTTGAGAAAATAAATTTCTGTTTGTTAAAACCCTCAAACAAAAAACAAAAAGATTAAAACAAGACCTTCACCTCATGCCTTATACAAAAACCAGCTCAGCATGGATTAAAGACCTAAATGTGAATCCCAAAATTATGAAGGTCATCAATGAAAAATAGGGACAAATGTGAGGGCACTAATTCAGGGAATACACAGAATACCAAACATTTTGAAAACTACACAAGCAAAAGCAGACAAAATAGATGATTGGGACATACTAAAAATTAAAATTTTATGTGCATCAAAAGACCTCACCAGAAGAGTAAAAAGGGAGCCCATAGAATAGGTAAAAATCTTTTGCAACGACACATCAGACAAGGGACTCATTTCTAAAATATATAGGAAACTACAACACCTCTACAAGAAAAAGACAAATAATCCAATTAAAAAATGGGCACAGGACATGAGCAGACACTTCACCAAGGGCTTGGGAATGACAGTAGTTGTTGACTTGATCTTAGTGGTGGTCAAGTGGGCTCCAGGTTTCATGGAGCCAGTGAGGGATTGGTTTAGAAATTGAGATCATTTACCAAGAGGCAAATAAAATAAAATAGAGGTGCTGGGATTAGGACCTGAAGAAATCTAGAAGTGATTAGGAAAGCTGCAGTGAATCTGCAGACCATGAAAGAATTACTCAAGGAGAAACTAGACATAGTTTGTGGTGGGGTAGGTGGAAGCAATGTTCAAGGGCATGGGCATACAAAGGAAGAATTTTGTTGTTAGCTGCAGTCGAGTTAGTTCTAATTCACAGTGACCTTACGTACAACAGGAGAAACACAGTTCCAGTCCTGAGCCATCCTCACAATTGTTGCTACGTTTGAGCCCATTCTTGCAGCTAATGTGCCAATCTCATTGAGGGTCTTATTCTTTTTCAGTAATACTCTATTTTACCAAGGATGATGTCCTTCTCCAGGGACTGATTCCTCAAAATAACAAGTCCATAGTACATGAGACCAAGTCTCACCATCCTTGCTTCTAAGGAGCATTCTGGCTGTACTTCTTTCAAGAAAAATTTGTTCATTTTTCTGACAGTACATTCAATATTATTCACCAACACCATAACTCAAGTATATCAATTCTTCCCCAATTTTCTGTATCCGTTGTCCAATTTTCACATGTCTATGAGGCTATTGAAAACATCATGGCTTGGGTCAGTCACACACACAAAGATGTCCTCCAAGTGACATCTTTGCTTTTCAACACTGCAGACAGGGCTTTTGCCACAGTTTTGCCCAATGCAATAATGCATCATTAGCTTTCTTGACTATTGCTTCCTTGGGTGTTGATGTGATCCAAGTAAAACAAAATCCTTGACAACTTCAATCTTTTCTCCGTTTATCAGTTGTGGGCATATTTGTTTTCTTTATGCTGGGGGGTAATCCATACTGAAGGCTGTAGTCTTTTTAAAAAAAAATAAATAAATAAAACATTTTATTGTGAATAGAGTGAAGGTTTATAGAACAGATCATCAATTTTACGTTCAATAAATCATACACTACATTTAATCTCAATAGATTATAATCTACTCCATGTAATATAATTTATCCCACTTCCTCCCTGTGATTCTTGTTTCCATTTCACCTTCCTTCCCAACACTTGTAAACTTTTTTCTTAGGTGAGTGTTGCCCTTTTGAACAACTTACTAGTGTTGTTATATATTGCCTTCCCTGTTACCCAATTAACATGTGTCTTGACTTCTAACCAGCAAATTACTCCTCCTTCCCTCCTATCCCTGGTAACCATTAAAAATGTTTCTTTCAGTATGAAATATTTTACTTGACTCTTTACAACAGTGGTCTCATGCAATATTTAGCCTTTTGTGATTGACTGATTTCACTCAGGAGTTCTGGTGTGGCACTGTAAGTTAATGAGCTGGACTGCAAAGTCTGTTTGCACTGCAAGGTTGGTGGTTCAAGCTCGCCAGCCACTCCTTAGAAACCCTAATATGGGGTCACTATGGGTCAGAACCAAAATGGATGACACTTAACAACAACAAAAACAACAACAATTTCACTCAGCATAATGTCCTCCAGATCCATCCGTGTTATGAGGTATTTTGCATATTCATCATTATTATTCAACATTGCATAGTATTCCATTATGTGTATGTACCAAAGATTTTGTTTATCCACTCTTCCATTGGACATTGAGACTCTCCTCTTTTTTGTTGTTGTTGTTATTGTGAATATTACCGTGATGAATATGAGTGTAAATATATCTCTTTTTTTATTGAAAAAACTTGTATTTAGAATTATCCAGCTGGACTCATTTGCTGCTCTGTCTCTCTATGCCATCGCCTCTGCCACCATTTCTGCTGTCACCACTTTTCTGGTTAGTATCCCTTGTTCCTCTCAGGCTCTTCCCTCTTGATACTCCTAATGGCTCTTTTTCTTGAGGATGTATACCAAGTAGAGGCATTGCTGGTTCATACAGTATTTCTATTTCCAACTTTTTGAGGAAGTGCCATACCATTTTCCACAGTGGTTATACCATTTTAGTCCCACCAGCAATGTAGGAGGGTCCCAGTCTCTGCACATCTTCATCAGCATTTGTTTTCTGTGTTGTTTTTAACTTTGTTATTAATGCTGGGGTGAGATTATATCTCATTATTGCTTTGATTTGTATCACTCTAATGGCTAATGATTACAAGCATTTCTTCCTGTGTTTGCTGACTGCCTGACTGTCTCCTTTGATGAAGTGTTCATGTCCTCTGTCCATTTTTTAAATTGGACTATTTGTCTTTTTCTTGTTGAGATGTTAAAGTCATCTATAAATTTTAGAGATTAGTTCCTTGTCTGGCATGTTATTTTCAAGTTGTTGGTTTTTTTCCCTAGTCTGTGCGTTCTTTTTATTTTTTGAGTGAAATCTTTTGATGTACACAACTGTCTAATTTTATGAGATCCCAGTCATCTACTTTTTCTTCTGCTGCTTGTGTGCTTTCAATTATGTTTGATAGTGTATTTATTTATGCCCTGTATCAGAGCCCCTGAGTTTTTCATTAATAATCATTATAGTTCCACGTTTTACATTTAGGTCCTTAGTCCATGTTGAGTTCGTTTTTGCATATGGTGTAAGATATGGGTCTTGTTTCAGTCTTCTGTAAATGGATTTCCAGTTTAGCCAGCACCATTTGATAAAGAAACTGTCTCTTCCCAATTTGATATATTTTGACATTTTGTCAAAGACCAGCTAACCACAGGTGGATGGATTTACTTTTGGGTGCTCAATTCTGTTCCATTGGCCTATGTTGTACCAGTAAGGGCTGTAGTCTTTGATCTTCATCAGTAAGTGCTTCAAGTCCTCTTCACTTTCAGCAGACAAAATTGTCATCTGAATATCACAGGTTGTTAATGAGTCCTCCTCCAATCCTGATGCTGTGTTCATCTTCATACTTGTATAGTCTGACTTCTCAGATTATTTGCTAAGCATATAGATAGAATAAATTTAGTGAAAGGATGCACACCATCCCTGATTTTAAATCACATATCTCCCTTTATTTTGTTCTAATGATTGCTTCCTGGTCTACATACAAGTTATGCATGAGCATAGTTAAGTGTTCTGGAATTTGTTTCTCAAAATGTTATCTATAAATTGTTTATCATCCACATAGTTGAATACATTTGCACAGTCAATAAAACACATCTTTTGGGTATTCACTGCTTTCAGCCATAATAATCCATCGTTCTAAGGCCTCTTCTGAATCTGGCTTGAATTTCTGGCAGTTCTCTGTCAATATACTGCTGCAATCATTTTTAAAATTATCTTCAGCAAGATTTTACTTTAGTGTGATATTAATAATATTACACAATAATTTCTGCTTTCTGTTGGGTCATCTTTCTTTGGCACGTATATTGATCTCTTCTAGTAGGCTGGCCAGATAGCTGTCCTCTACATTTCTTGGTATAGACAAGTGAGCACTTCCAGTGTTGTACCCACTTGTTCAAAGATTTTAGTTGGCAATCTCTCAATTCCTGAAGCCTTATTTTTCACCAATGCCTTCAGTGCAACTTGGACTTCCTCCTTCGCTACTATTGGTTCTTGACCATAGGCTATCTCATTAGTGGTTGAACATCAACCAATTATTTTTGATACAACTCTATGTATTTCTTTCCATCTTTACTTCTTCCTTTTTTGTAAAAATTGAAAAAATATATATATTTAGAATTAGCCAGCTGGATTCTGTTTAAATGATCCCAATTTTGTTAGCAACATTCAAATCATTGTAGTCAGGAGCCAGACAAACATATCCCTTCTTTTCTCCATCAGGCTTGGTCAAGGTGTTGACCTTGGCCACATCAACCTCATAGAGCTTCTTCACAGCCTGTTTGATCTGGTGCTTGTTGGTCTTGACATCCACAGTGAATACAGTTGTTATCTTCAATCGTCTTCACGGCTGACTCAGTCATTAAAGGGAACTTGATGATGGCATAGTGGTCAAGCTTGTTTCTCCTGAGAGTGCACTTCTGATTATATTTGGACTTCCTTAAGCAGTATCAGTGCCTTGGGTAGCCAGAAGGTGGGTGACATGCAAAAGTTTTGTGTGTGTGGCTTTGACCGTCTTTCAGCACTGCCTTCTTGTCCTTCAATGCTTTTGCTTTTGCTTCAGTTTTGGGAGGGACAGGGGCTTCCTTCTTTGCTTTTGGCTCTTTCCATCTTCTTTTGATACTTCCTGCACCATTCAATATTTTGCCCATAGAATCTTTCAATATTGCACCTTGAGACTTGAAATTTTTCTTTTCTTTCAGTTTGAGAAATGCCAAATGTGTTCTTCCTTACGGGTCTTTTAACTTCAGGTCTTTGCACATTTTCTTATAATACTTGACTTTGTTTTCTAAAGCCACCCTTTGAAATCTGTTCAACTCTTGTACATCATCATTTCTGCTATTTGCTTTAGCTACTCTATCTTCAAGAGCAATTTTCTCTTCTGAAATCCATTTTGACCTTTTCTTTCTTTCCTATCTTTCTGATGACCTTTTACATTCTTCCTGTATGATGCTCTTGATGTCATACCACAACTTATCTGGTCTTCAGTCATTAGTGTTCAATGTGTCAAATCTATTCTTGAGATGGTCTCTAAATTCAGATGGAATATACTCAGAGTTGTACTTTGGATCTTATGAATCTGTTTTAATTTTTCTCAGTTTCAACTTGAACTTATGTATGTAATTGATAGTCTTCTCCACACTCAGTCTCTGGCCTTGTTCTAACTAATGATCAATATCATTAGTATAATGTAAAATATATATAATATATAATGTATAATATAAAATCATTAGTATAATAGCTTCTCCATATTCTTCTCACAGGTGTAGTTAATTTGATTCCTGTGTATTCCATCTGATAAGGTCTACATGTATAAGCCCACTGCCATCAAGTCAAATCTGATGGAGCTCTGGTAGCGTAGTGGTTATGAATCGAGCTGCGAACCTTAAGGACAGCGGTTCGAAACTACCAGCCGCTCC
>NW_006411934.1:0-9685 GCF_000296735.1 Chrysochloris asiatica
TTCTATGGTCTTCCTTATTCACTGTCCAACTTTTGTATGCATATGAGATTATTGAAAATACCATGGCTTGGGTCAGGCGCACCTTAGTCCTCAAGCTTACATCTTTGCTCTTGAACACTTTAAAAAGTTCTTGTGCAGTAGATTTGCCTAATACAGTATATCCTTTGATTTCTTGACTGCTGCTTCAGTGAGTGTTGATAGTTGATCCAAGAAGAATGAAGTCCTTGACCACTTCAATCTTTTTTTCTGTATCAAAAGTTATAATCTCATTGTGGAGTGGGTTCTTTTGTTATGTTAATTACACAGGATTAAGGAGTATTTTAAATCAGTGTCTTTTGAAATGGTAAAGAAATTAAACAAGCAAGCAAAAGAAGCAGGCATAAGGCAAGAGAGATTCCAAGCCATTTGAAGCTCAAGCAGAAGCATACATTCAGAGACAAGGATTTTCCTCAGGGCCAACAGAGAGAGAAAACTTTCCTTTATTGCTTTTGTTTTTGCTACTTACCATGAGGTACTCACAGCTACACTATACACAAGAGAACAAAACTTTGCCCAGTCCCTATACCAACTTCACAATCCTTACTATGCTGAGGCCACTGCTGCTGCTACCGTGCCAATCCATACTCTTGGAGGACTTCCTCTTTTTCACTGATCCTCCACTTTACCAAGCATGATGTCCTTCTCCAGGGACTGTTCCCTCCTGATAACATGTCCAAAGTATTAGAGACACAATCTGGTCCTCCTTGTTTCCAAGGAGCATTCTGCTTGTACTTCTTTCGACACAGACTTATCTTTTCTTTTGGTGGTCCGTGGTACTTTTCATTTTCTCTTTCAACATTACAACACAAATGCATCAATTCTTCTAGTCCAGGCATTGTGAATCCAGACTTCTAGCCAGCTAAATGGAATCTTGGTGTGATGTTACATGATTAGCACTGACCTGCAAAGTCCGTTTGAACTGCAGGGTGAGTGGTTCAAACCCACCAATTGCACCTTTGATCTTCAATACCTTCAAGAGGTCTTGTGCAGCATATTTGTCCAGCGCAATTCATCATTTGATTACTTACTTGACTGCTGCTTCCATGAGTGTTGATGGTTGATCTTATCAAAATGAAGTCTTTGGCAACTTCAATGTTTTTTTCTCCATTTATATGCATATGATTTATTGGTCCAGTAATAAAGATTTCTATTTTATTTATATTAAGGTGTAACCAGTACCGAAGGTTGTGGTGTTTTATCTTCATCAGTAATATTTTAAGTCCTCATCCCTTTTAGCAATCAGGGTTGTATCCTCTGCATATCGCAGGTTGTTAATGAGTCTTCCTCCAATTCTGATGGCACTTTTTTCTTCATATAATCCAGATTCTCAGATTATTTGTTCAGCATGCAGATTGAGTAAATATGCTGAAAGGATACAATTCTGACCCTCATCATTCCTAAGTTTAAACCAAGTAATAAGTCCAAAGTATGAAAGATGATGTTTGGCCATTGGTATCTCCTTGTTCTATTTGAATAACCACCTCTCTGGTAGCGTAGTGGTTATGAATCGAGCTGTGAACCTTAAGGTTAGTGGTTCGAAACTATCAGCTGCTCCGCGGGAGAAAGATGAGGCTTTCTACTCCCGTGAAGATTTACACCCTCGGAAACCCTGTACAGGGTCGCTATGGGTTGGAACCGACTCGACGGCACTTAACAACAACAACAAGAAGTCTATGTACAGGCTTCACATAAGCACAATTATGTGTCCCAGTGTACTCATTCTCCACGTTATTTTCCATAGCTTGTCATGATCCACATACCCTTTGCCTAGGTAAGAAAACACAAGTAATCATCTTTCTGGTGTTCTCTGCTTTCAACCAAGATCCATCTGATGTCACCAATGATATTCCTCATTTAACATTTTTTTCTGAATTGGGCTTGATCTTCCGGAAGTTCTCTGTCGATATATGGTTGCAACCATTTTTGTATTATCTTTGTTGTTGTTGTTAAGTGCCGTGGAGTCGGTTCCGACTCATAGCGACCCTGCACAGGGTTTCCGAGGCTGTATATCTTTACGGGAGCAGAACGCCTCCTCTTTCTCCCGCGGAACCGCTGGTAGTTTCGAACTGCTGACCTTGCGGTTCACAGCCCGATTCGTAACCACTACGTATTATCTTTAGGAAAATATTATTTGCAAGCAATATTAATGATATTGTTTGATGATTACTGCATTCCATTGGGTCATCTCTCTTTGAATGGGTACAAATATGGATCACTCCCAGTTAGTTGTGCTGATAGTTGTTCTCCAAATTTGTTAGCAGAAATGAACGAGTGTCTCCAGTGGTGCATCAGCTTGTTGAAAGATTTAAATTTGTATTCCATCAATTCCCGGTGCCATGTTCTTTGCCAATGCCTTCAATGCACCTTGGACTTCTTCCTACGGTATCATTGGTTCTTGATCATATTCTATCTCTTGAAATTGTTGAACTTCTACCATTTCTTTTTGATACAGTGACTCTCTGTAGTTCTTCCATCTTCTTTTGATGCTTTCTGCATCATTCAGTATTTTGCCTATAGACTCCTTCAATATTGCAAGTCAAGGTTTGAAATTTTTCTTCAGTTCCCTCAGCATGAGAAATGTTGAGCAGGTTCTTGATTTTGATTTTCTAACTTCAAGTGTTTGCACATTTCATTATAATATTTGACTGTATATTTTCCACCATATTTGAAATTTTCTATTTAGTTCTTTTGCCTCCACATTTCTGCCATTTGCTTTAGCATCTCTATAATGGAGAGCAAGTTTCAGATTTTCTTCTGACGTCCAATTTGGTCGTTTCCTTCTGTCTTATCTTCTTAACGAGCTTTTGCTTTGTTCCTTTATGATGCTCCTGATATCTTTGCATGACTATTCTGGTTTTCATTCTGCAGTATCTAAAGCATCTAATCTGTTCTTCAGATGATCTTTAAATTCATGTGGAATACGTTCATGGTCATAATTTTGCTATTGTGGACTTATTTTCATTTTTTCTGCTTCTGCCTAAACTTGCATATGAACAATTAATTAATGATCTGTTCCAGTCTTCTCCAGGTCTTGTTTTGGCTGCAGATATGGAGTTATCTACCATCACTTTCCACAGATGTTGGTAGCATAATTTATGCATATTTCATCTGGTGAAATCCAAGTGCATATTTGTCTTTTATCTTGTTTAAATAAAGTATTTGCAATGAAGGGTTAATTGTTTTGTTTTGTTTTTTCCAAAATTCTTTTATGTGATCTCCAGCATCAGTTATATCACCAAGGCCCTATTTTCTAACTAGTCATTCTTCTTTGTTTCCAACCTTTACATTCCAATCACCAGTAATTATCAATACATCTTGATTACATGTTTGATCAATTTTATACTGAAGAATTGGTTAGAATACTTCCATTTCATCATCAATTTCTGTAGTAGTTAATGCATAATTTGGAATAGTAGTGGGCTTATGGGGCCCCTGACTGATCTTGAGATGTCCTTTGTGATGATGAATGCAACACCATGCTTCTTCAATATTTGTCATATCTGACATAGTAAACCATGTGGTTGAAAGATTGAAAGTGACCAAAACTAGTCCATTTCAGCTCACTAATGATATCGATGTTTATGCGTTACATTTTATTTTTTAACAATTTCTAATTTTCCTACATTCATACTTTATAAATGCCATGTTCTGATTATTAGTGGATGTTCATTGCTGTTTCTCTTCCTTTTGAGTTGTGCTCATCAGTAAATTAAGGTACTGAAGACTTTACTCCATTTGCATCATCATGGTCAACCCTACTTTGAGGAGGCAGATTTCCCCATTATATTTTGAATGCCTTCAAACCTGATGGATTCATCATCTGACACTGTATCTATCAATATTCATTATGTTTCAGTGATTCAAAATTTCATAATTCAAAATTCTGGTGCTGAGAGTATTCCTCTGCTATTTATAAGATTTTTAGTGACTAAATATTCAGAAATAGTCCATCTCTCCTTCTTCCTTGTCTGTCATTGTCTGGAAATTAAACTGAAACCTGTCTATAGTGCATGATCCTGCTGGTATTTACAGGAACTGTGGCATAGCTTTCTCAGCAACGTGCAAGCCACCACAGTACGACAAACTGATGGATAAGAGTGGTGGCCATATACATAGGGTCATAAATATGGGAAATGCCAGTGTAAAGGGATGGGATTTTCACTTAGATGGACTACAGGAATGGAGTTGAGGGAGAGAGTTGCTATTTCACTGGATATAGAATGTGGAGCTGAAGCTCAGTGCTTAGAGTCCTCATCCAAAATCCACAGGATGTGACTAACACCCAGAGTGTAACTATTGTCCAGCTGGTCTCGGAGAATAGAAGATTATTTTAAAGCCCCAAGAGATAAGGTGATTTATTCTGTTGGCTGTAATACTTGTTTGCTGCCTCTTATCTGTTCTTTCCCTTCAATTTATACCATTTATAATTGAAATGTCTACCTTTTGTGCATTCTATAATCATCCTTTGGAAATAGATAGCTTGGAGTTTAGATTTCATAGGTTCACAGTGAAGATAAATTTTGCTCCATAATGAAATCCACTTAAAGTCTCACACACAATTGTTTGGCATATTTCAGAAGATGATTATTTGAAGTTGGAGTTGATTTAAAACTTTTGGGATGGGGTAATTGGGTGGATGTGTCTTGCATGTGGAAAGGACATTCATTATGTGGGGTCAAAGCATGGAATATTATGAATTGAAGTGTTTCCTTCAAAGGTATAAGTTGTAAATCTTGACATCTTGTCTTGTGATTATAATTTCATTTGGAATGGGTTTTCCTTTGTCATGTTAATGATGCATGATTGAGGTTTGTTGGGTGTAACTTTCACCAATCTCTTTTGAGATATAAAAGAGATTGTAACAGGAAGACAGAGAAGCAGAAATTGGGGAAGAGAGATGCCAAGCCACATGAATATCATCCAAGACCAGAAAATGAAAGAGACAAAGACCTAGAGCAAACAATGCAAGAAAGCTTTCCCTTAGAACAGCCATGAAGTGCAATGCATAAAAACCCTGACATGGTGGACTGAAGTGGTCTGGAATTGCCCTTTTGAATTGGGCAATCATATAGTTTCATGTGCTGAAATGAAAAATTACAGAGAAATGGTATCTCATTCATCATCAAAAAGAACGTTTTAAGATCTAATAAATTTATGCACAAACAACTTGAGCCAATGATGAAGAATTTGAGGAATTCTACCATTTTCTGCAGTCTGAAACTGATCTAACATGCATTTAAGAAGCATTGTTAATTACTGGTAATTCGGATACAACAATTGGAAGAAAAGAAAGTCTGTAAATGAAAAATATAGCAATGGTTATAGAGAAATGAAGTTAGAGAGTACATGAAAGAGTTTTGCAAGACCAACAATTTCACTGCAAATACTTTTTTCAGCAACATAAACAATGACTATACATATGGACCTCACCAGATGGAATAAACAGGAGCACATTTACATCTATGGAAAGATACCACAGAGAAGTTCAGTATCATTACCCAAAACGATTCAATTTTGGAATAGACTAGCAGATTATCAGTTGTGAACCATAATGTTGGCAGTTCAAACCCAGCACCTACTCCTTGGAAACTCTATATATGGCACTATGATTCCTGGCATAGCATTGTGGGTTAATGTGCAGGAGTGCAAAGTCAGTTTCAACTGTAAGGTTGGCAGTTCAAGCTCATCAACTGTTCCTCAGAAACCCTATAAAGGATTGCTATAGGACAGAACTGACTCGATAGCACATTAACAATCAGTCAGAACTGACTTGACAGCATTTAACACCAACAACATCAGTTGCTCATTGGAAAGTTCAGGGTGAAGAAAAAGAAAAAAATATATTTATTTGTTACCAGGGAATGGGGCCGCGGGAGAGGGTGCGGATGGGAGAGCACAGGGTAGAGGATAGAAATATCGCAGTTCGGATGTTGGAGTGGATAATACACAAGGGGGGTAGAGAGACAGAAGAACAAGGTAGATAGGAGAACACTTAGGCAGGCTTGCATGGGGTAAATGGGACAGAGATAAATAGTGATGAATGTTCAACCTTGGAACAAAAGGACTCTGTGGTACAGGTATTGAGACATAGTGTGAATGGGTAAAAGTGGGGAAATAATGTTAAGATGCTTGACTGTCTTGTGAATATTTGTTTCCCTTGCTTACTATTGTTAAATAGAAACTTTCGTAGGATAGAAATGAATATCAGGAACCATGATTACAGAAAACTCATAAGCCCATCTTCAGCGTATTGATGATGTTGTTGTTGTTGTTAGGTGCCATCAACTCGGTACCAAGAGGTCAGTATCATTACCCAAAACGACCTTATGCACAGCAGAACAAAACACTGCCTGATCCTGGGCCAACCTCACTACTGTTGCCATGCTTGAGTCCATCAATGCTGCCACTTGGCCAATCCATCTCGTTGGGGTTCTTTCTCTTTTTCTCTGACTCTCCACCTTACCAAATATGACATATATCTCCAGTGACTAGTCCCTCCTGACAATATGTCCGAAGTATGAGAGATGAAGTCTGACCATTCTGGCCTCCAAGGAGCACTCTGGCTGCACTTCTTCCAAAACAAACCTATTGGTTCTTTTGGCAGCCCATGGCACTTTTAACATTCTCTTCTAATATTATAACTCAAAAGCATCAATTCTTCTATCGTCTTCTTTATTCACTGTCCAGTTTTCACATGCATATGAGGTTATTGAAAATACCATGGCTTGGGTCAGGTATATCTTAGTCCTCAGGCTGACATCTTTGCTTTTCAACACTTTAAAATATCTTGTGTAGCAGATGTGCCTAATGCAATACATCATTTGATCTCTTGACTGCTGCTTCTATGAGTGTTG
The DNA here is from genome assembly GCF_000296735.1 of Chrysochloris asiatica. Classification (NCBI taxonomy): domain Eukaryota; kingdom Metazoa; phylum Chordata; class Mammalia; order Afrosoricida; family Chrysochloridae; genus Chrysochloris; species Chrysochloris asiatica. Next base: position 6,894 of record NW_006411934.1, read on the forward strand.
ATATTTGATCCAAGAAGAATGAAGTCCTTGACTACTTCGATCTTTTCTCCATTGATAAGAATGTTATTCATTGGTCCACTGGTGAGGATTTATGTTTTCTTTACATTGAGATGCAATCCATACCTAAGGCAGTGCTCTTTGATCTTCATCAGTAAATGTTTTAAGTCTTCTTCACTTTCAGAAAGCAAGGTTGTATCATCTGCATATGACAGGTTGTTAATGAGTCTTCCTCCAATCCTGATGCCATGACTTTCTTCATACAACTCAGCTTCTTGGGTTATTTGCTCAGCATACAGGTTGAATAAGTATGATGAAAGAACACAACATTGTTGCACACATTTCTTAATTTTAAAACAATCAGTGTTCCCATGTTCTGTTCGAACAACGGCCTCTTGGTCCAGGTCCAGATTCCTTGTGAGCACAATCAAGTGTTCCGGAATGCTTATGATTTGCAATGTTGTCCATAGCTTGTCATGATCCACACAACCAAAAGTCTTTGTGTAGTCAGTAAAGCACAGGTACATATCTTTCTGATATTCTCTGCTTTCAGCCAAGAATCCATCGGACATCTACAATGATTTCCCTTATTCCATGGCCTCTTCTGAATCTGGCTTGAACATATGGAATTCTTTGTCAATGTATGATTGTAGTCGTTTCTGTATTACCTTTAGCAAAACTTTACTCTAATGAGATATCAAAGAGATTGTCCACTGATTTCCACATTCCATTGGGTCACCTCTCTTTGGAATGAATACAAATATGGATCTCTTCCAATCAGTTGGCCAGATAGTTGTCTTCCAACTTTCTTGGCAGAGATGAGTGAAAGCCTCCTGTGCCACCTCACTTCCTTGAAAGATTTCAATTTTCATTCCATCAATTCCAGGTGACTTGTTCTTTGCCAGTTCCTTCAGTGCACCATGGACTTTCTCCTTCAATATCATTGGCTCTTGATCATATTCTACCTCTTGAGATGGTTGAACATTAACCATTTGCTTTTGGTACAGTGACTGTGTATTCCTTTCATCGTCTCTTGATGCTCTCTGCATCATTCAATAATTTGCCCAGATTTCTTTCAATAATGAAAGTTGAAGCTTGAATATTTTCTTCAGTTTCCCCAGCTTTAGAAATGCTGAGCATGTTTTTCCTTTTTTGGTTTTATGATTCCAGACCTTTGCACATTTTGTTGTAATATTTGGTTTTATCTTCTCAAGCTGATCTTTGAAACTTTCTCTTCAGCTCTTGTACCTCCTAATTTCTTTCATTTGCTTTAGCATCTCTACGCTGGAAAGCAAGTTTCAGTATCTCTTATGACATGCATTTTGACCTTTTTCTTCTTTCTTGTCTTCTCAATGAATTTTTGCTTTCTTCATGTATGATGTTCTTTATATCATCCCATAACTCTTCTAGTCTTCTTTCCTTAGTGTTTAACATATCAAACCTCTTCTCCAGATGATCTCTAAACTCAGGTGGCATATATTCAAGGTCTTATTTTGGCTCATGTGGACTTGTTTTCATTTTCTTCAGCTTCTGTTTGAATTCCCATATGAGTAATTGATTGTCTGCCCCCTGGCCTTGTTTTCACTAATATATGGAGCTTTTCCATCTTCTGTTTTCACAGATGTAGTCAATTTGATTTCTATGTGTTCCATCTGGTGAGGTCCATGTGTATATTTGTCTCTTCTGCTCTCTAAAGAAGGTATTTGAAATGAACAAATCATTGGTTTTGCAGAATTCTATCGTGCGTTCTCCAGCATCATTTCTATCACCAAGGCTATATTTTCTAGCTACTGATACTTCCTCTTTGTTCCCAACTTTTGCTTTCCAATCACCACTAATGATTGATACATCTTGATTACATGTTTGATCGATTTCAGATTGAAGAAGTTGGTAGAATTCTTCTATTCATCCTCACTGGCTTTAGTGATTGGTGAGTATATTTGAATAATAGTGGTATTAACTGGGTTTCCCTGTAGGTGCTCGGATATTATCCTATCACAGACAGAGTTGTACATCATGACTAATTTGGATATGTTCTTCTTCACAATGAATGTAACACCATTCCTCTTCAATTTGTCATTTCTGGCATAGTAAACTATGTGGTTGTCAAATTCAAAATGGTCAATACCAGTCCATTTCAGCTCACCAATGCCTAAGATATCATTGTTTATGCATTCTATTTTATTTTGACAACTTCCAATTTTCCCAGATTCATACTTCATATATTCCATGTTCCAATTTTCAGTGGATGTTTACAGCTGTTTCTCTTCATTTTGAGTTGTGCCTCATCAGCACATGAAAGTCCCATGGGCTTTTCTCCCACAGGTTTTACTCCATTTGCATCATCATGGTCAACTCTGATTGGCTACTACGAGAAGAAACAAGTTGTTTTCTGGGGAGCCATCAAGGCAAGAAATCAAGTCCCTCCAGAACAAACCCCCTTCCAAGACTGAAACTTGAAGGGAACACATGAGCAGGCATGTAAGTTTTCTGGTGACCATGTTGGTCTACTGGTAAGGGGAAGTGGGGGGGTGGGGGTGGCGGGCGGAAAGTAGCAATAAAGAGGTGGGCTGAGTCTGACCAATTGCATAGACCCTCTTCAACGTGGAATATAGTGAGAGCTGGTTGGCCCGAAGTACTTGAGACCTGGAGACTCTTGAGGCCATGGAAAAGGGCATGGCCACTGAGGGCTAAAGCTGAGAGTGAAGTGTCCAGTTGATATTAAGTGAGGGGATATGAACAAGGGCATCCAAACTTGCAGATAGTACCCACTGCAGCTAGCTTCAATGGTTAGG
>NW_006411935.1:0-1634 GCF_000296735.1 Chrysochloris asiatica
CATGTTCTTCTTCATAGATTCCAGTTCTCAAATTATTTGCTCAGTATACAGATTGAATTGCTAGTAGTCACCAGAAACTATGAAAGAGGCTCACAGAAGAAATCAATATGGCTGAAACCCTGATTTGGTCATTTATTTTCCAGAACTGTGAGAAAAAAAAATTTTTTTTTCTTTAAAACCACCCACCTGTCGTATTTCTCTTATAGCAACACTAGGTATTTGAGACATTTTTATTCTTTTGCTCAACAATCTGAATCAGATGGATTGGCCAGGTGGCAGCATTGATTGACTCAAGTGTGGTAACAATAGTGAGGTTGGCCGAGGATCGGATATTATTTCATTCTGCTATTCATAAGGTCACTATGAGTTGGTGCCAACTCGATGGCATCTAACAACAACAACAACCTGTGGGATTTCTATTAACACAACACTAGATTACTGAGACATTGTTTTTCTTTTGCTCAACTGTTGGAGGCAAGCACTATTGCCATCTAATGGTGATGGTTGAGATGGCCCTCATGTTCTTATGATTGGCCTGAAGACAAGTTTCACCTGGTTAAGGTGATGTCAGTGATCAAGACTTATTGTTAATTGTCATTAGGACAACCCTGGGAAAAAGGAACTTAAATTGAGCTAAAATCGCGTGATTCTGTGTTGCTATAACAATGCTCATATTTATGTGATCATATCCTGGTTGATATCCTTATTCCTTGTTACTATGGAAAACTTGTAACTAGGAAGAATAATTATGACATAATGCTTAAAGGAGCTCTCATAGCATAGTGGTTACGAATCAGGCTGCGAACCTTAGGGCCAGCAGTTTGAAACTACAAGCCGCTCTGTGGGAAAAAAGATGAGGCGTTCTGCTCCCGTAAAGATTAAAGCCTGGGAAACCCTGTACAGGGTCGCTATGGGTCGGAATAGACTCTACGGCACTGAACAACTACAACAATGCTAAAAGTACTATATAAACCACGTTGCTACAATAAACTTTATCACTGGCCATCAGCCTGTTGATCCTTATCTGATTAATTAATCCTCGCCTCTACTTGGAGTAACCAACGCAGTGGTCTGAGCCGGTCTCAGACCCCGATATCTGGCGCCCATGTGGGAGCTCGAATACGAGAGACAATGCAAAGGGTCCTCCTGAAGAAATAGGAAGAAAAAGGACACACGTGCACACATATAGAGTAGTAGAGCAATCTGATCAGGTAAGCATGGGGAACAAACCGGGAAAAGCACGCTACATAAATAAGCTGAGAAAAACACTGCAAAGCCGAGGTGTAAACGAAGATTATAATCAACTTTGTAAATGTCTTGATTTTGTACATACTGTTTGTCCTTGGTTCCTTGAGAATGGAGTAGTTGATGTTAAGTTATAGAATCAGATAGGTTGCCATTGCAGGAATATTATGCTATGAATGGCCCCTCCCGGGTGCCTGCAGATGTATTTAATTTGTGGCGGCTTGTCAGGGATACTTTTGATTTTGGCGGTGATCATCTAGGAAGAAGTTCTCTGAAACCGACTGCTCCACCTCCACCCGTTCACCCTAATTTGCAATCTGTTATACTTTGAGTGTTAAAAAGTAAAGTGACTCTGACGGAGCTGTTGTTTTGTGGCCAGACCCTCCGTC
>NW_006411935.1:2388-3085 GCF_000296735.1 Chrysochloris asiatica
TGCAGTTTCTCAATAAATCTCTCCCTGTACCTGTTCATGTGGTTTTTGCTTACAGTCTTATCAAAAAAAAAGAAAGAAAGAATAGAAATTTCTCATATGTAACAAACTGTGAAAATTTTGGCACAGAGGACAGAAGTTGATTGCTGTTATTTCTGCCTTTAATTTATGGTAACAAACCACCCTTTATCTGCTTTCTAATTATTATAGTCTACATGTGTTACTTACTAACCAAGGAGCGAATATGTAATCTTTTTTACAGGACACAAACCACTCCATATGAATTACAGACTGACTACTTTGACCCTATGACAAAAATACAGCCACTACCCATTCCCCAAGGCATGGAAGCATTCACTGAGAAGCCATCTGAAGGCGTGTCTCCACCAGCACCATGTCCAGACTCCAAAAGATAGACTTTTGATTGTTCCCCTACAACGTCTGTCTCTGCAAAATCAAGCAAGCTTCTTTAACCTAGAAACAATTTAAGTGCTTAACTGAGCGTCCTGTGAAAACTGTTAACTCTTAGAGAGCTGAGACAACTCCAGAAACTCTTTTTTGTTGCTATGCATACAATTCTTGCTTGTCAGGTATCAGGAGTAACCGCTAACAACTTCACTCATTAAGCTTATGTTCCCAATTTTGTAAATAATTTTCAATTGTTGGGATGTCAATCAGAAGTCTTTATACTAAATTCCTT
>NW_006411935.1:4110-5472 GCF_000296735.1 Chrysochloris asiatica
TTGCATGCCATGCTGATTATCGCTCCATTTGTGTGACTAAACTTGTGTATAATGCCTCGGCATTCCCTTGGCCCATAGTGCAAGCCCACCTGCATGGTATATGGATTGCTGAGAATATCAGCCGAGAATGGAATGAGTTACATGCACAAATAATTGCTAGACATTATTCCCCTGACCTTGACAGCAAACCTGTTGAACTAACTCTCAATTGTGGGTTCCTATTCTAGCTATTGAAAAACTTGTCATCTTTGCTCATCTCCTCCTTCCCTGCCTTCTTCGGATGGCGGTCAACCAATATAAGATGCTGTGGAGACATCTTCACAACCTCCAACTAAAGACACTCCCCCAACACATGCAGGACGTGTAGCCAATGACGGGTAAGGAATGGTGGACCCCAGTCAACCTAAGACAGAGCCATTGCCTTACGCTGCAATGAGTTACCATGATGGGTAAGACTGGGGACTCGCACTGAGCACCTAAGACAGGCAACGTCCCTTAAATAAATAAAGAATGGTGAGATTTTGGAGTTCAGCACTGGTGCCATCTAATGGTGAAGGTTGAGATGGCCCTCATGCTCTTATGATTGGCCTGAAGACAAGTTTCACCTGGTTAAGGTGATGTCAGTGATCGAGACTTATTGTTAATTGTAACTAGGACAATCCTGGGAAAAGGGAACTTAAATTGAGCTAAAATCACGTGATTAGGTATTGCTATAACAATGCTTATACTTATGTGATCATACCCTGGTTGGTATCCTTATTCCTTGTTACTATGGAAAACTTCTAACTAGTAGAATATTTATGACCTAATGCTAAAAGTACTATATAACCCACGTTGCTACAATAAACTTTATCACTGACCATCAGCCTGTTGATCCTTATCTGATTAATTAATCCTCGCCTCTCCTTTGAGTAACCAACGCAGTGGTCTCAGACTGTCTCAAACCCCAATAGTCAAAATCTCCTACACTATTGTAAATCAAAGCCCACAGTATCTACCTGAATCTCTGTGTTTAGTGGGTTGAAGTCATGTCTGCAGCTGATGAATGCCCTAACTTGCACCAGAGAGTCAAACAGCCATGTTTCTCAATGAAACCTATGGAATATTCTGACACTGACATGCTTTGGCATGCCCAGCTTCTGACTCCAAAGTCATTTGATTTCTCCGTCACATACTCAGCTCCTCAGTAAACAGTGGAAGAAGTGGGAAGGAGAGCTAGGGTGTGCTGGTTATATCATCTAACACACGCTCTGGTCATTTAAACTCTTCACTTGCTGAGTCATCTGTACAGCCTTTAGGTAACAGTGTGCAAACAGTAGGTTCTTGATTTCTAAAAAGCAATTCTGTAACTCTCAACCTAAA
>NW_006411935.1:6547-8143 GCF_000296735.1 Chrysochloris asiatica
GTATGGATTACATCTCAATGTGAAAAAACACAAAAATAGTCACCACTGTACCAATAAACAACATTTTCATCAATGAAGAAAAGATTGAAGTTGTCAAGGACTTCTTTCTTCTTGAATCAACTGTCAACACTCAAGGAAGCAGCAGTCAATAAATTAAACGATGTATTACATTAGGCAAATCTACTGCACAATATCTTTTTAAAATGTTGAAGATGCTGGAGAAGGATATCATGTTTGGTAGGGTGCAGGGTCACAGAAAAAAAGCAGAAGAACCTCAATGAAGTGGATTGGCCAAGTGGCAGCATCGATGGACTCAAGCATGTCAACAGTGGTGAGGTTAGCCCAGGTTCGGGCAGTGTTTTTTTCTGCTGTAGATAAGGTCGCTATGGGTCGGTGCTGACTTGATGGTACCTAACAAAAACAACAAATAATGTAACAGGATTACTCACCTTAAACGATGTCCTTTGTGTGGGGGCAGAGAATGCCAGCTCCTGGAGGAGCTAGAACCCGAGTGCTGAATAACAAAATCCCATAATAAGTTCTGTCTGCTCCTATCAGAGGCCTTTGTGGAGGAATCCATCTTGAAGAAATGCTGTGCATGCACCCAGTTAGCATGTTGTTGATGTTAAGTGACTTAGAGTCAGTTCCGACCCCTAGAGACCGAGTATAGGGTTTCCAAGGAGCAGTTAGTGAGCTTGAACTGCCGACATTATGGTTCAAATGGACTTTGCAGTCTAGTGCCTTATCTTGAAGCGCCACACCAGGACTCCTCTTATCTGGTCAATTTCCCAGTAATCCCCATCTGTGTTTATGAATCCCTTTTCCCTTCCTAAAATCTTTTTTATGTCGGAGAAAAGATTTTTTTGGGAAGAAAGGAGTTAAGCTTTGCCTCAAGCCCTCCGTGTCTCACTTTCAAGCCTCTTTCCTATAATAAACCTTTTGCTTGTATGGAAACCCTCCTCACCTGACTATTCATAATCAGGAGAAGGCAAGAGCCCTCTCTTGTAGGACTGAGACACACCTCTTCCTGCACATAATACGACCACTATAATCAATACAACCTGCTACTGGTTCAACAGGAGACAACTAGACCAGTGGAGCAGAACTGAGAACACAGAACTGAACACAACCATCCATTAACAACTGATTTTTCAACAAGGGGTCAAAGTCCATGTAATGGGGCAGAAACAGTCTCTTTAATAAATGAAATTGGTAAAACTGGATTATCCACTTAAAGAAAAATGAAGCAGGTCCCATACATCACACACCCCCCCTCCAAAAAAAAATAAATAAATAAAATAAACTCAAAATGGATCAAAGATCTAAATGTTAAATGTAAAACCATAAAATTTCAGCATGAAAACTATGGGAGCTAATATTTTGTTAAAAAGAAAAAGGATGACAAACATTACAACACATGCACAAGTAGATGACAAAAATAGATATACATGTGTTGTTGCAACGTTCCATCAATTCAGACCTGAGTCATATAAGGTTTCAAGGAAATGACCGGGGAGTTTAAACCACCAACCTGAATGTTCCAATTGACCTTGTAATTCAGTGCTTATCCTACAGCACCACACCAGAGCTAGGCAA
>NW_006411935.1:9304-9847 GCF_000296735.1 Chrysochloris asiatica
CGGGACCACAATATTCAGCGGTGAGACCAGGACGAATCACAGTGTTTGGTTCTGTCGTGCATACGATCCCTATGAGTTTGAACCAAAATGATTGCCCGTAACACAACATGTTGAATTCATTCCTAGCTTAAAATTCTTTCTTTTCTGAATATATGTATTATCTATGAGTGATCCTGATGGATACATTTATGTTTGCTATCTCACATGGATCTGCAGACCAAGATGTCAGCATGATGCTTTCTATAGTTGGGGAGACTGGGGAGAATCAGAAACACAATGACTTGTTCAATGCCCCAGAGTGTATAGTGAATAAATTTGAGTGTGGTCAGCTCTGTCTGCTCAAAGCTGTTACACTCAGGCTTTCACCAAATGACTATGGTGGTGTGTGATGTTGTCACTGTATACAGTTAGCTAGATGGCATGGGGAATGTAGAACATTTAGAGGCCTACAGGTGATTTGAATGAGGTCTTATGGGAGTTCCAGCCCAGGTCAGGGGACATAGGATATGACATCACTTCCTTGGCGATGCAATATACAGAACT
>NW_006411936.1:0-1201 GCF_000296735.1 Chrysochloris asiatica
TTGTTCCATGAGCATAGCTTCTCTGGGTGTTCAATCCCTCCCCCGTGGAGCCTTTCCTACCTTGCTGTCTCTGCCACCCACCAAAACTGGAACCTGTCTCATGTACTTTTGAATACTATCAGGAGGGACCAGTCCCAAGAGTTGTACATTATATTGGTAATGTAGAGGGTCATGGGAAGACACTCAGTGAGACGGACCAATACAGTGACCATGGACTCAATGATAGCAGTGATTGTAGAACTAGATAATGTACCACTTCTGTTGTACCTTGGGTGTGGGGTAGTTATGAATCAGAAATCACTTGACATCATTTATCAACAGGTAAATAAAGAGCCCTAGTTGTGCATTGGCACTGTAGAATAAGCACTAGACTGCTAACTACAAAGTTGGCAGTTCAAACCATCAGTATCTCTTTGGAAGCCCTATATAATGTCAATATGAGACTAAACAAACTCAACAGCATCTAACAACAACAACAACAGTGGTGCAGTGGTCAAATGCTCAGCTGCTGGTTAAAAGGGTGGTGGTTTAAACAGTCCAGTTCTTCTTTGGGTGAAAGATGTGGCAGTCAGTGTCAGTAAATATCACAACCTTGGACACTATAGAGTCACAATGAACGAGAAATGAATCATTCACAACAGATTTGGTTTGGTTTTGAGCTGCTTAGTTATCTTACAATTCACCTCAGGAGTAAAAAGAAATAAAGAAGGAAGTGTTCCTTATTCAACTTAATTTTAAATGAACTCTTCTAAAGAACATTTATTTCTTTAAACAGAAAGTCATTGATCAAACACTAAGGTGGCTGATATCTTTGGCTTGAGCATAAAAGTATCACTTTACCAAATTTCATCTATGTTGTCCTTTGTGTTTATTAGAGATTCTCATCAAGAATCCACTACCTGTCAGTTTGTTATATTGTGGTGGCTAATGTATTTCTGTCCCCACTGGTCAGTTTTTTGTACTGTGGTGGGTGACATGCTGCTGTAATTTTGGAAGCTTTGCCACTTATGTTTCAAGTCTTAACAGGATCACTAATAGTGAAAAAGGTTTCAATGGAGTTTACAGACTGACAAAAACTAGGAAGAAGGAATAGGCTATCTAATTCTAACATATTAGCCCCTGAAATCCTTATGCATTGCAATAAAACATCATCTTATTGAAACAGTGCCAGAAGCTAAACCCATCAATTTAGAAGGCATTC
>NW_006411936.1:2896-3957 GCF_000296735.1 Chrysochloris asiatica
AACAACAACAAAAATATTTTTACCCATTTTAAAAAAAGGTGACCCAACTGAGTGCAGATACCATTTAGAAATATCATTAATATCACATGTAAGTAAAATTTTGTTGAAGATAAATCAAAAACTGTTGTAGCAGTACATCAACTTAAAATTGCCAGAAATTCATGTTGGATGCAGAAGAGCACAAGAATGAAGGGTAACATTGCTGATATCAGATGGATCTTTGCAGAAAGCAGACTACCAGAAAGGTGTTTACTTGTGGTTTATTGATTATACAAAGACATTCAACTGTGCAGATCACAACAAACTATGTATGGAAATTTCCGAACACTTAATTGTACTCTCAGAAATATTAACATAAAGACAAAGCCTTGCACTGAGTAGAAATAGCTAGGAAGACAACAGAATTCCAAAGATCAAAAGCTTTAGAATTCATGGCAATTTTGCTATTGGTGGTGGTATATTTTTTTAAATAATGAGATAAACAAGCTGAGATAATACAATCTAGAAAACGTTATCAGAACAGTAAACTCTGCAACAATGAGGTCATCAAAGTTTACCAGAAACACCTTATTTCCTACAAGGGAATTTTACTCTAAAAGTGTCAAAAATCTCAAAACTAATGGTGTAGACAGAATAAACACTAAAACCCAAAGGAAAATAAGAACAAAATGAAAGAATACAATCTGTACTGGTAATATTGATATAAAGCTACAAAAACTAAGATATTACTAATGAAATTATTAAACTTTAGCTAGAAAGAAAAAAATCTGCACATAAAATATTTTGTAGCTGAAAAAAACAAACAAGCCCACTGCCATCAAGTCAATTCTGACTCAGAGTGACTGTATATAGGGTTTTCAAGGTTGTACATGTACAGAAGCAGAAAGTCTCATCTTTCTCCCATTGAGTGGATGGAGAGTTTGAACTGTCAATCTTGCAACTAGCAGTCCAGTTCTTATTTGACAACACCACCAGGTTTCCTTTAAAGTAAAAGACAAGTATTTACTATCTTGTCTAAAACAGCTCTTTATGGCTGAAGATAGTAGTGTTGCATATTTACT
>NW_006411936.1:8085-8623 GCF_000296735.1 Chrysochloris asiatica
ATGGTCATGAAAATATAAGAAACCTGCATCTATATAAAACTTGTATTTAATTTTAGGATGATGTTCTATGTGTTGTCTACAATATCACAATATGCATCTTTTATAGGGAGTCAAGTAAGTAATGTCACTTCATATTCCTGTGTTCTTTCATGAAAAAAAAGGGTTATTTTTCTCCTGAAAGTATACTTCATCTGATTTATCATCCTTAGTAATTACGTAAGGTTTCACCGTATTAGTCCTTTACTGTGATTTTCTCACTGCTTTTAGCTTTATTCAATACTGCAGTTAATTCCAAGGAACTCTGGTAGCATAGTGGTTACAGTGGGGATGCTAATCGCATAGTCATTCATTCAAAACTACCAACAGTTCTGGGGGAGAAAGATAATGCTTTCTGCTCCCATAAAAACTGACAGCCTCATGGCATACTATCACCACCACTGCCAGAGATATTTCCATAAGTTATACTTTTCCATAATTTTTGACATGGAAATAAACAACTATTAATTTATTATTGTTATTATTGATAACTGTCATTGGT
>NW_006411936.1:9543-10486 GCF_000296735.1 Chrysochloris asiatica
CTGCAAAGCCATTTTAACTGCAAGGTCGGCAGGTCAAGTTCACCAGGTGAACCTTGGAAACACTATAGAGGGTTGCTTTGGGTTTGGGTCAGAACCAACGGGAGGGCACTTAGCAACAACATATATGTGTGTGTGTGTGTGTGTGTGTATTTGGGTGATAGAAAATGTATATGAATTCTGACTGTAGAGTTTATTTTAATCAAATTTTAGGAAAGACAATTGCATCTTTTTTTTTTTTTAACATAATCTTGTTTTTCAATACACTTTTTCCATCTGTCAACAAGCTTTCATATTCCCATATTGAAAATATTTAGGATGCTCTGTGAGCCACAAAGGCACCATTGTCTTCACTTATTCATTAGGGGACCAAACAGGTGGGCTGTCTACTTCTGAAAAGATTTCCAGCCTCAGAAGTGCTAGCAAGGAGTTCTGCTCTGTCCTAAATAGTCACTATGGGTCAGATTCAATTTGATGGAAATGAGTCAATGTCATGGGGAAAATTTACATCTTACATTATTAAGTGTTACAAACTATGAAGCGGATATATTTTCAGTCTTTAAAAAAATTTCCCAGTGCAATATTGTTGTTTTCATTATAGAAGATTTTACAGCAATTTATGAGATTTATTCTTAACTATTTTGTGATTTTGATGTTGTTTTAAATTGTACTGCTTTTTCAGTTTTACTTGATTATGTCTACCCTATAGAAGCAAAAATTGTCTGTCAGTGTGTTGTACTTTGGCGGCTTGTGAGTTGTTATGATTCTAAAAGATATGCCACCAGTATTTTAAATACCAGTATGGTCACCCATGGTAGACAGGTTTCAGATGAGCTTCCAAACAAAGACATACTAGGAAGAAAGAGTGACAAACTACTTCTGAATCGCTAGTCACTGAAAACTCTATGAATAGCAGAGAAACACTGTCAGATACAGGACCAGAAGG
>NW_006411937.1:0-641 GCF_000296735.1 Chrysochloris asiatica
GACAAGTCCAATATGTTCATATACAGAGAGCTACCTACTTGGCAGATCAGTCTATCATATCCATGCATAGACAGCTAGATACATGGCAGACGAGTACAAAATATCCATATAAAGAGAGCTAGCTAAATGGCAGAGTAGTGCACCATATCCATATACAGAGTTATAGGTACATGGCAGATGTATCCAACGTGTCCATACACTGAGAGTTAGCTACATGGCAGAGCAGTCCAACATGTCCATATTCTGTGTACTAGCTACATGGCAGATGTGTCCAAAGTGTCCATATACTGAGAGACACCTACATGGCAGACAAGTCCAATATCTTCATATACAGAGAGCTACCTACTTGGCAGATCAGTCCAACATATCCATGTACACAAGCCTAGCTAAAGGCATGGTAGTGCAACATTTCCATATTCATAGTTATAGCTATAAGGCAGACGAGTCCAACTTGTCTATATACATAGTGCTAGCTACATGGCAGAACAGTGTAACATTACCAAACACAGAGTCCTAGCTACCTGGCAGATGTGTCCAACGTATCCATATACTGAGAGCTAGCTACATGGCAGACAAGTCCAATATGTTCATATACAGAGATCTAGCTACTTGACAGATCAGTCCAACATAATCATGTACAG
>NW_006411937.1:3229-3737 GCF_000296735.1 Chrysochloris asiatica
TACCTTCATGGCAGAGAAGTCCTATACGTTCATATACAGAGAGCTACCTACTTGGCAGATCAGTCCAACATATCCATGCACAGAGAGATAACCTTAATGCACACGAGTCCAAAATGTCCATATACAGAGAGCTAGCTACATGGCAGATTAGTGCAACATTTCAATATACAGAGTTCTAGTTACAAGGTAGATGAGTCCAACTTGTCTATATACCGTGAGCTAGCTTCATGGCAGAAAAGTCCAATATGTTCATATACAGAGAGCTACCTACTTGGCAGATCAGTCCCACATATCCATGTACAGAGAGATACCTTCATGGCAGATGAGTCCAAAATATCCATATACAGAGAGGTAGTTACATGGCAGAGTAGTACAAAATTCAATGTACAGAGTTCTAGCTACAAGGCATATGTGTCCAACATGTCCATATACTGACAACTAGCTACATGGCAGAGAAGTCCAATATGTTCTTATGCAGAGAGCTTCCTACTTGTAAGATCAGTCCAAT
>NW_006411937.1:7642-8884 GCF_000296735.1 Chrysochloris asiatica
CAACATTTCCATATACAAAGTTCTAGCTACCTGGCAGATGTGTCCAACATGTCCATATACTGGGTACAAGCTGCATGGCAGAGTAGTCCAACATGTCCATATTCAGGGTAGTTGTTACATGGCAGATGTGTCCAATGTGCCCAAATACTGATAGCCACCTACAGGGAAGACAAGTCCAACATGTTCATATACAAAGAGCTACCTACTTGGCAGATCAGTCCAACATATCCATGTATAGAGAGCTAGCTACATGTCAGACGAGTCCAAGATGTTCATACACAGAGGGTTACCTACTTGGAAGCTCAGCCCAACATGTCCTTATACAGAGAGCTAGCTACATGTCAGACGAGTCCAAAATGTCCATATACAGAGAGCTAGCCATATGGCAGGGTAATGCAACATTTCCATATACAGAGTTCTAGCTACATGGTAGTTGAGTCCACCTTGTCTATATACAGAGAGCTAGCTACATGGCAGAGTAGTGCAACATTTCCAGATATAGTGTTCTAGCTACATGGCAGATGTGTCCATACACTGAGAGCAAGCTACATGGCAGAGCAGTCCAACATGTCCTTATACAGGGTACTAGGTACATATCATATGTGTCCAAGATGTCTCTATATTGAGAGCTCACTACATGGCAGACAAGTCCAATATGTTCATATACATAGAGCTACCTACTTGTCAGATCTGTTCAACATATCCATGTACAGAGAGCTAGCTACATGGTAGAGATTTCCAAAATGTCCATATACACAGAGCTAGCTACATGGCAGGGTAGTGCAACATTTCCATATATAGAGTTCTAGCTATAAGGCAGATCAGTCCAACTTGTCTATATATAGAGATCTAACTTCATGGCAGGGTATGAATCATTTCCATATACAGAGTTCTAGCTACATGGCAGATCTGTCCAATGTGTCCATATACTGAGAGCTAGCTACTTGACAGAGTAGTCCAACAAGTCCATTTTCAGTTACATTTTCAGGTACTAGTTACATGGGAAATATGTCCAACTTGTCCATATAATGAGAGCCACCTACAAAGCCCACCAGTCCAATATGTTCATATACAGAGAGCTAACTACTTGGCAGATCAGTCCGACATATCCATAACCAGAGAGCTAGCTACAAGGCAGAGGAATCCAAAATGTCCATATACAGAGAGCTAACTACATGGCAGTGTAGTGCAACATATCAATATACAGAGTTCGAGATAAGTGGAAGATGTGTCCAACTGTCC
>NW_006411937.1:10354-10860 GCF_000296735.1 Chrysochloris asiatica
CATATACAGAGTTCTAACTACATGGCATATGTGTCCAATTTGTCCATATATTGAGAGCTGCGTACATAGCAGACAAGTCCAATATGTTCATATACAGAGAGCTACCTACTTGGCAGATCAGTCGAACATATCCTTGTAAAGAGTCCAAAATGTCCATATGCAGAGAGTCAACTATATGACAGGGTAGTGCAACATTTCCATATACACAGTTCTAACTACAAGGCAGATGAGTCCAACTTCTCTATATACAGAGAGAAGGTACAGGTCAGCGTAGTGTAACATTTACATATACAGGGTTCTAGTTACATGTCAGATATCTCCTACGTGTCCATATACTGTGAGCTACCTATATAGCAGACGAGTCCATAATGTCCATATACAGAGAGCTAGCTACATAGCAGGGTAGTGAAACTTTTCCATATACAGAGTTCTAGATACAAAGCAGATGAGTCCAACTTGTCTATGTACAGAGAGGTAGCTACATGACAGACTAGTGCAACATTTCA
>NW_006411938.1:0-471 GCF_000296735.1 Chrysochloris asiatica
GTTGTGCTTACTTCATTCTTAACTCTGTCCCACTTAACCCACTCAGACCTGCCTAATTGTTCACTCATCTGCTTTGTTCTTCCATTCCCCTCCCCATTCTTGAATATTGCCACCCTCTCCAGCACAAAAATGTCCAGGACAAGATGGCTTCAATGATGAATTCTATCAAACATTCAGGGAAGAGCTGTCACCAATTCTACTCAAATTATTCCTGAAGGTAGAGGAGAATGGAAAACATTGTAATACATATTATAAATCAGTCATAACACTCATACACAAAACAGGGAAAGACGTCACTAAAAAATTATAGACCAATATTCTTCATGAACATTTGTTGTTGTTGTTGTCAGGTGCCATTGAATCAGAATCAACTCATAGCAACCCCATGCACAGCAGAATGAAACAATGTTCAATCCTGGGCCAACCTCACTACCGCTGCCACACTTGATGCCATCAATGATGCCACCTGGC
>NW_006411938.1:4336-10161 GCF_000296735.1 Chrysochloris asiatica
GAAAGACTGACAAGAAAAATACAAAACAATATACGTAGACTGACTGATTACTACAAGAACAAGCAAGTTGCTTGCCCAGGAGACATCAAGGCAAGTGGTTGGTTCCCCTCAGAGTAAACCCCCTTCCAAGACTAAGACTCAATGGGAATACCCGCTCTGATTGATGACCACATTCATCACTGATAAGGAGAAGTGAGTTAAAAACAGTAATGAAGATGCAAGCTAAGCCCTACAACATTCAATAAACTCCTGTGAACCCTGGGGGTGACCTGATTGGCCAGCAGTGTGGCAAGACCTGGGGACTCTTGGGCCCAGAGTCAGTGACATAGCCAGGAGGACTATCGTGGAAAGTGAAGCATCCAGCTGATAAGAAGAGAGGGCATATGCACAAGAACACCCACACTTGCAGATAATACCCACTTAACCTGGCTTCAATGACTGGATGATCAGAACTCAACTAGAAGAAGAAAGAAGAGGAACAAAAGAGTAATTTGATACAGTTTAATGAACTTGACCTACACCTGTGGATGCAGTAGCTCAAAAGAGGGGACAAATCTTTACAGCAAGGATCAATCTCACCCCTTCCATACACAGAGTAGACAGGGATGGGCAACTTGGACATTGGCTGCCCATAATAGGGGGGCTACAAAGGCAAGAAGTGACTGGCTTACAAGCTGTCAAGAGGGAACCTAGATCCAGAAGGCACGGAGGAAGATAGAATCTCCACTGAGTAGTATCCATTCTGTCTAAGTGGGACTGATGAAAGGAAATGCGGACAGGTATCTTGTGATACAATAGTGAATGACTGTTATCAAGACTGATTGTGAGGGTTGGAAATGTAAAGGTAGATGTTTGTAAAAGAAAGGGAGTGATTAACTTTGCAGTCTAGTTGCGGAGGTCCCTGGGACCGTCAAGGGAGAAGAGCAGAGAGTGGGACCCTACCCAGAGAAGCTGTGATGCCAGAGATGGAGGATGAGAAGATGACGTGGAGAGATGGAGCTGCTGGGGACTTTAGATCCAGAGGGGGAGAGGGGCTGTGTGCCGACGACTGGGGGACAGGCTTGCAGGGTATACACTTTCCTTGGTTGATGATTCACAGAGGGGATTGTAACCATGGAAATGAAACGATATACGATAGAATGAATATAAAACTAATGTTCTCCCATGTAAACTATCATATAATTCAAAATAAAACATTTTTAAAAAGTGAATGAAAATAAAACAACAAAAAAATAGATAGAAGGAATAATCAGTAACTGTACCAAAAAGTAATAGTTGGTATTCAACAATTTCAAGAGATAGCATATGATCAAGAGCCAATGATACTGAAGGAAGAAGCCCAAGATTTATTGAAGGAATTGGTAAAGAACAAGGCACTGGGAATAGATGGAATACAAATTAAAATATTTCAACAAAGTGATGCTACAATGGAGGCACTCACCCATCTATGCAAAGAAATTTGGAAGAAAATTACCTGGAAGAATTAATAATTTTGTTTAGGGCCCACCCTACACTGATAATGTTCACTTTAACATATGAAAGAAAACCTTATTCACAAATATCATTAGTTCTACAGACACAAGGTTTAAAATTCCAATGCAAAATTTTGAGGTTCATAATTTAATCCTTAAAAAGCCTCTTCCAATATGTCAAGTTTTCTTTGGGTCAGGATAACTTGATACTACCATCACTTGAGCAAAGTTGCATGCTGACACTCCACTTATGCCCCAGACTGGAGGGGCTGGAATTCCCTTTTTGATATGTTTTTTTTTTTTTTTTTTTTTTTTTTTATGCTGGTATTACCTGCGTGTACCCACTTTTTCAGTGTCTTAAAAATATAAGCATGAACATCTGATAGTGGACTGAATGTGTACTAGACTTTACAGTATAGGCCAATGACTCCCCATTGCAGGTAAAATTACCTGCTCACACAGATGGCCTGAATCTACAACCAGACACCTATGTATGGCCAGGAAAGTAGCAGAGTAAAGCAAGACAGCTGAAATTTTTTCCCCCTGTTTGTAGCAGAATATGGCAGTGATAATGTCATTTTTCCAGGTAAAGACCTAAGTGAGCAAAAGAGATACGTTTTTGCATCACAAAATTCATTACATTTTCTTTGCTTTGTGTTTTTTTGGTGTGTGTGTGGGTGGGGGGGGCTAAATGATTTTCCTTTTCTTTTTTTTTTTTTTTTTTGGCATGAATATACTCTGACTTAAGAGGAGGAATCTATGCATGTACATTACAGCAGAGAATATAGTCAAGGTTCTATAAGTATGATGGCTAGTATTTGCTTTTCTAAATGTTTTTGGTTGTAAGCGATATATGTATTTTTAATTCCACTGAATCTTCAAACTGAATGAAATCTCTTAAGGGAATGTTCTATTAAAATATTTGAAATGGGAAAACCTTCATCTTTGGTAAGATATTGGGATCATTTCAATATTTCCTGAGGCAAGCAGTTGCTTAAACCCTACAACCTTAGATTCAATGACTCAATAGCCAATGAAATCACACAAATCAGTTAAGAGTCAGCTAAAGTAAGCTTTAACTAATAAAACGTGGTGCTAATGTTATTGAGTGTCATTGAGGTTCTTTCTTGCTTACTGACCTTCTACTGTACCAAGCATGATCTGTTTCTGCAGTGACTGGTGTCTCCCAATAACGTGTCCAAATACATGAGATTAATTCTTACCATCTTCAGTTATAAAGAGAACACAGGCTGTGTGTTTTTAAAGACTGATTTGTTTCTTCTTTTGACAATTCACCGTGTGAAAAGTCTTACAAAGACAAACTTACAAAGACTTCTCCCACCAAGTCAAGAGAAACCAAAATTTCTACTCTGTGTACTTTGTTGTCTAAGCAATTCTGTTCATAGATTCCTCACCACATGTCCAAGAAATATTAAGTTTGTCACTGTACACAGGTGAAGAACAAGTCTGCAGCAGTGAATTTGATACACTCTGTAACAACTCCATATTTGTTCATAGCATCTGAAGAAAGTAAAGTTCAGTGAGTGAGTGAGTGAGTGAGCGAGTGAATCAGTGAGCAATTGGGAGAGCAAAAAAGGGAGCCAGTGTGTGACTAAGAGAGAGAGAGAGAGAGAGAGAGAGCGTGTGTGCGCACGCGTGCGTGCGTGCACAGCTGAATGAGTGTGAGAGTGAATCAATGGGTGAGTGGAAGTGTGTGTGAGTGAGTATGGAAGTGTGAGTGTGTGAGAGCATGTCTGAGTCTGAATGTGAGTGAGTCAGTATGTGTATGTGCGAGACTCAGAGAGGGAGTGAGGAGCTGATAGGCTCAGAGGACATGGAAAGGAAGTCAGGAGAGGACTTTATGCATCCCCATAATG
The DNA here is from genome assembly GCF_000296735.1 of Chrysochloris asiatica. Lineage (NCBI taxonomy): Eukaryota > Metazoa > Chordata > Mammalia > Afrosoricida > Chrysochloridae > Chrysochloris > Chrysochloris asiatica. The sequence goes on from NW_006411938.1 coordinate 7,686, forward strand.
TGGGAATGCCTAATGTACTGCTGCCATGTTTTTTTTGCTCAGTATCAGTGTTCGGTTGTTGATTGTGTGAGTTTCCTTCATGCCAACCCTATATAGGATTTCCAAGGAGAAGCTGATGAATTTGAGCATCTGGCTTTGTGGTTCACAGTCCAGTGTTAACTTGTAGCACCACACCAGGAGCCCTACGGTTTTGTAATTATATGGCACAGCTTATCTGAGGCTGTTCAAAGTAAGGGAAATGCATATTGAGTCTATCACTTTGGCTGCTCAAAGCACTCACATGAACATCATTGGCAAAAAAAAAAAGGGAAATGCCTGGAAGTGAAAAGCAAAACAAACGAGGAAAACCACCCCTCCTTGTTCCCTGTGCCTTTCCTCACATCTCTGTGAAAAGACACTTCTCTAACAAAAGAGGGACCACTTGGGACTTATGACTAATATCTCATATTTTTGTATTAATCATTGGTAGAGAAAAGGCTTTAATTATCAAGAGTCTGAATAACAGATTTATTTTAGAAAATTTTCTTTAATGAACAACAGGAATAATTTCCATCATAATAAGAGATGAGTCCTAATATGCCAGCACTTTGCTAAATACTGCATATGCATTATCTCTTTGTATATCCACAGCAACCCTATGAAGTGGAGATCATTTTTGTTCCCAAAGTACAAACAAAACCAAAGCAAGCAAGCAAACAAACAAACAAACAGAAAAAAAAAAAGAAATTTAGAGAAAGTATTCAACTGGTGCAGCTTTCCTGGAGAGTCACTGGACAATTGGGTTGTGAACTGATGTTGTCTGATTCCAAAGCATGTTCCTTATATGACCATCTTACTAGAATAGTTAGACGTGATCTGTTGTTAGTGTTATTATTTTTTAATTATGAGTACTTGTTTTAAAGATGCTTTTCTAACAGAGCAGTGAAGGGGCATTATGGAGAGTGGGAAAGCAAGGAGATTATTTGGAAGAGGTCCAGAGAGATCCTGATGCCTGAAAATTGAGGTTGAGACATTCTCACCCAAGGCTACTTGCCTCATAGGGTTTCAAAACCTAACACTTTCCAGATATAATTTCAGGTTAGATATGAGAATGGATAGTGAGGAAGGGGTACACATATCATGAGGCTGTTCAAGAGAGATCTTAAATGTCTAAGTTACAAGCAATTATCACCTCTGTGAATGAAGAGCCTGTTGTTACTCCTACTGCTGAGCTATTCATTTGTCTGTTTTGCTTTCTAGAATAAAGCACCAGTGAAGGGGAGTAAATTTAAATGTGTTTAGGACTCCCAGTGTGTTTTAATTTCTCATGCATTGCTTTGAACAGCAGGGGTCTGGGCTTAGTTATGGCTCCTAGGCTGAGACAGCAGAGTCCCTAACATCTTTGGATTCTAGTTTATACCCAAGAGTGAGAACTTAAAAATATAAAGAATCAAACAACTCAAATAGAAAATGTGCTGTATATGACCAAGAGTTGTGCTGGGCACTTTTCTGTCTGGTTTTAGAATGGGATAGAAGGTTAATGCACCAGAGTACAAAGCCAATTGAACTTCAAGGTCAGCAGTTCAAGCCGACCAGCTGCTCCTCAGAAACCCTATACAGGGTCACTATGGGTCAGAACTGACTCTATGGCACTTCACAACAACAACAACAACAGGTGAATAGCTATTAAATGAGCTGCTGGTGGTGGTGCTATCAGCTCTGACTCAAGGTGATTTTCTTTGTTAAACCGAATGAAAAGTTGCCCAGTTCTGGGCCATCTTCCTGGTTGTTAATGATTATTAGTCCATCTCATTGACGGTTTCCGTCATGTTCTCTTTATTTTAGGAAACATGATTTTCTTCATTAGTTTTTCTTATTTTCTGACAACTTGTCCAAAGTAAATGAATTCAAGTTTCATCATCCTCACTTCTAAGGAGCATGCTGATTTGTTCATTCTTTGGCAGTTATTCAATATTCTTCTTCAACACCAACATCCAAATGCATCAGTTCTATTGTAGTCTTCCTTTTTCATTGTCCACTTATTGAATGCATATGAAGTAATTAAAACAAAACTGCTTGGGTGAAGTGACCCTTAGTCTTTGTCTTATTTAATGCTATTGTGAGAAATAAATCTCAAGCTGGTCCATTTTAAGAATAAGGAGACAGAGGTGCAGGAAATTGCTACACTGGAAGCATGAATTCTTAGCTAGTGTAACAACAGGGGCCCATGCACCTGGGGCATGCGAGGAGGATGAATTACAGAAAGGGAAGGGGACCCATTCAAGAAGTAGAAGCTTTAAATAAGGATGCAACAATCAATAGGAAATAGATGATATCTGGGAGGATTGTTCACCCCACACTACTCAGTCAATCAAAAATCAGAGGAGGGACTTTCAAGATATGAGATAAATATACTTGTAAAAGGGCCGCACAGCACATCTGCCCATCTTGTCTTCTGGGTTTGGTGCCCAATCTTGCAAAATCAAATAATAACCAA
>NW_006411939.1:0-1188 GCF_000296735.1 Chrysochloris asiatica
GATGAAAGCCATTCACTGGGGACTCTATCTTCCCTCGCACTCTTAAACTAAATTTCCTCTTGCTCTGGTAGCGTAGTGGTTACGAATCGGGCTGCAAACCTCAAGTTCAGCAGTTCAAAACTACCAGCTGTTCCGCGGGAGAAAGATGAGGCTTTCTGCTCCCATAAAGATTTACAGCCTCAGAAATCCTGTACAAGGTCGCTATGAGTTGGAACTGACTCCACGACACTTAACAACAGCAACAACAAACCTTGTATGCCAGTCACTTCATGCCTTTATCGCCCCCTCATTTTAGGTACCCAATGTCTATCTACCCTGTATACAGAGGGGACAGCATTGATACTTGATGTGAAGATTCCTTCCCTCTCTGTTGGTATTTAGAGTTACTACCTGCATGAATGGTGGAGTCCTAGTGTGACACTGTGGTTTAATGTGCTGGACTGCAAAGTTGGTTTGAACTGCAAGGTCAGTGGTTCAAGCTCACCAGCTGCTCCTAGGAAACCCTATACAGGATCACTATGGGTTGGAACAAACTCGATGGCATTTAACAACTAACAACAACACCTTCATGAGTGTAAGTCAAGTTCATTAAATTGTAGCAATTTACCCTCATTTCCTTTATCTAATATATATATATATATCTTCTTCTAGTCAAGTTCTGATCATCAAGCCATTGAGGCTAGGTCAAATGGGTACTATCTGCAAGTTTGTGTGTTCTTGTGCATCTCCTTTCACTTCATATCAGCAGGATGCTTCACTCTCAGCTCTAGCCCTCTGTGGCTATGTCCTTGTCTATGAGCTCAGGTGTCCGCAGGTCTCACCACACTTTGGACCAACCAGCCCTTCATCTTCTCTGTCTCATCTCCAGGAAAAGAGTCCGTGACACGTGGTCAAACTCAGCCCATTTCTTCATTGCTGCCTTTCACCCGCTTCCACTCACCAGCAGACCAACATGGTTGTCAGCAAGCTTACCTTACATGCCTGCTCATATGTTCCTTTTGAGTTTCAGTCTTGATGTTGTTGTTGATAGTTGCCATCGAGTTGGTACCTACTCATAGCAACCTTATGCACAACAGAACGAAACACTGCTGGATCCTGGGCCAGCCTCACTACTGTTGCCATGCTTGAGTCCATCGATGTTGCCACTTGGCCAATCCATCTCGTTGGGGGTCTTCCTCTTTTTCTCTG
>NW_006411939.1:2908-4238 GCF_000296735.1 Chrysochloris asiatica
TTTGAAATTTGTTGTTCAACTCTTCTACCTCCTCATTTCTTCCATTTGCTTTAACATCTTTACGCTGGAGAGCAAATTTCAGTGTCTCCTCTGACATAGAGTGTTAAAATGTATTTCTTGCTTAGTAAATAAGTCAGAATTGTTTTGAATTTCTCAATAATGACACCCAAACCCCAAACCAAACTTGTTGCTATAAAGTTGATTTCAATCAAGGTCTCTAGGTGACTAAATTTGTACTTGACTACTAATCTAAAAGATGGTAGTTTGAAACTTCTAAGCAGTGGTAGTGGAGAAACCCTGGTAGTGTAGTGGATTTTGAGCTGAGCTGCTAACCACAAGTTCAAATTACCTACATCTGTGTAAAGAGATTATGGAAAGGCTCCATGTCATCAACCAAAACAAAGCCAGGGGCAGGTTGTGAAACCAGTTATTAATTGCTCACGTGCAAGCTCAGATTGAACCTGAAGAAACCAAAAAGTCCATGAGAGCCAAAATATGGTCTTGAACAGGTCCCACTTGAATTTAGAGGCCATCTAAGAACAGATTTGATGCATTAGACATGAATGACCGAAGACCAGAGAGTTATGGGATGACGTTAAGAACATCACACAGGAAGAAAGAGACATTAAAGAGTCAGGGAAGAAAGAAAAGCCCAAAACTGGTGTCAGAGGAGACTCTGAAATTTGTTCTCCAGCATAGAGATACTAAAGCAAATGAAAAAAATAAGGAAGTTAAAGAACTGAAAAGAAAATTTCAAAGAGCAGCTCAGCAGGCAAAGGAAAGTATTATAGTGAAATGTACAAGGACCTGAAGGCAGAAAACCAAAAGGGAAGAACATGCTCAGCATTTCTCAAGTGGATATGAACAGAAGAAAAATAATCCTTAACTTACAATATTGAAGGGTTCTATGGATAAAATACTGAATGATGCAGAAAGCATCAAAATAAGATGGAGGGTATACACAGAGTTACTGTACCAAAAAGAAATGGTTGATGTTCAACCATTTCAAGAGGAAGCATATGGTTAAGAACAGATGGTACTGATGGAAGACATCCAAACTACACTGAAGGCGCTGGCAAAATACAAGGCTACAGGAATTGACAGAATGCAAACTGAAATCTTTAAACAAACTGATGCAATGTAGAACTGGAAGCGCTCACTCATTTATGCCAAGAAATTTGGAAGACAGCTACCTATTCAACCGATTGTTAGAGATCTATATTTTTGCCCATTCCAAAGAGAGGTGACCCAAGGGAATGTGGAAATCCTTGAACAATATAACTAATGTCAAATGCAAGTAAAATTTTGCTGAAGATAATTCAAAACAACT
>NW_006411939.1:5908-7150 GCF_000296735.1 Chrysochloris asiatica
GCATTAGTGAGCTGAAATGGACTGGTATTGGCCATTTTGAATCTGATGACCACATGGTTTACTATGCCAGGAATGACAAACTGAAGAGGAATGGTGTTGCATACATTGTCAAAAAGAACATATCCAGATTTGCCAATAGGTACAATGCTATCTGTGATAGGATAATATCCATGCGCCTACAGGGAAGCCCAGTTAATACCACCATTTTTCACATTTACGCACCAACCACTAAAGCCAGTGAGGATGAAATAGAAGAATTCTACCAATATTTTCAATCTGAAATTGATCAGACATGCAATCAAGATGTATTGATCATTACTGGTGTTTGGAATGGAAAGACTGGGAGCAAAGAGGAAGGATTGGTGGTTGGAAAATATGGCGTTGGTGATAAAAATGCTGCTGGAGAACGCATGATAGAATTGTGCAAAACCAATGATTTGTTCATTTCAAATACCTTCTTTAGACAGCATAAGAGACGACTGTACACATAAACCTCACCAGATGGAATACATAGAAATCAAATTGACTACATCTGCAGAAAGAAACAATGGAAAAGCTCCATATTATCAGTCAAAACAAGGCCAGGGCCATATGCAAATTCAAACTGAAGCTGAAGAAAATGAAAAAAAGTCCACGAGAGCCAAATATGACCTTGAATATATCCCACCTGAATTTAGAGATCATATGAAGAACAGATTTGATACATTAAACACTAAAGACCAAAGACCAGAAGAATTGTGGGATAACATCAAGAACATCATGCATGAAGAAAGCAAAAAGTCTTTGAGAAGACAAGAAAAAAGGAAAAAGTCTAAATGGATGTCAGAAGAGACACTGAAACTTGCTCTCCAGCGTAGATGCTAAAGCAAATGGAAGAAATGAGGGAGGTCAAAGAACTGAACAGAAAATTCCAAAGATCAGCTTGAGAAGATAAAGCCAAATATTACAACAAAATGTGTAAAGATCTTGAATCAGAAAACAAAAAAGGAAGAACATGCTCAGCATTTCTCAAGCTGGGGGAATTGCAGAAAAAATTCAAGCCTCGGTTTTCATTATTGAAATATTCTCTGGGCAAATTATTAAATGATGCAGAAAACATAAAGAGAAATTGGAAGCAATACACAGAGTCACTGTACCAAAAGGAAATGGTTAATGTTCGACCATTTCAAGAGGTAGCCTATGATCCAGAGCCAATGATCCTGAAAGAGGAAGCCCAAGGTGCATTGAAGGAATTGGCAAAGA
>NW_006411939.1:8673-9839 GCF_000296735.1 Chrysochloris asiatica
CAAATATTCTGAGAAGCTGATTTATTTGAAGAACATGGCATCAGAATTGGAGAAAGATTTTTTAATGAATGTGATATGCAGATGAACCAACCTTGCTTCCTGGAAGTGAAGAGGACTTAAGATGCATACTGACGAAGATCAAAGATTACAACCTTCACTATGGATTGCACCTTAATGTATAGAAAACAAAAATCCTCACCACTAAACCAATAAATAATGTCATGATGTATGGACTAAAGATTGAAGTTGACACAGACTTCATTTACTTGGATTCACATACAACAATCATGAAAATGTTGTTGTTAAGTGCTGTTGAGTTGGTTCCAACTCATAGCCAAGAAATCAAACAATATATTGCATTAGGCAAATACAGTTTTTAAAGTGTTCAAAAGCAAAAATATCGATTTGAGGATAAGGTGCGCCTGACCCAAACCATGTCATTTTGAATTTCCTCAAATACATGTGAAAGCTATGTAATGAATAAGGAAGACCTTGGAAGAACTGAAGCATTTGAATTATGGTGTTGGAGAAGAATTTTGAAAGTAACATGGACTGCCAGAACAAATACTCTCTATTGGAAGAAATGCAGCTAGAATGCTTCTTAGAAGCTAGGTGGTTAGACTTAGCTTCTCATACTTTGGATATGTTATCAGGAGGAACTAGTCATTGGAGAAGGACATCATGCTTGGTAAATGAATGGTCAGCAAAAAAGAGGAAGTCCCCCAATGAAATGAATGAACACAGTGGCAAAACGAATGCGCTAAAACACAATTGTGAGGATGGATCAGGAGAGGGTGGTATTTCATTTTGTTGTGCATAGGGTTTCTATGAGTCCCTGACTTGATGGTACCTAATGACAACAAATATCTTTCTGGTATTTTCTGTTCCAGCCAAGTACCATCCCATGTCAGCAATGATATCCCTAGTTCAACATCCATATCTGAATTCAGCTTGAATTTCTGACAGCTTCCTGTTGATGTATTGCTACAACCATTTTTTAAGCATCTTAAGCAAACTTTTAATTCCAAGTGATACTAATTGATATTATTTAATGATATCTTCATTTCATTGGGCCATCTTCCTTTGTAATAGGTACAGATATGGGTCTCTTCCAATCGGCTGGCCAGATTACTCTCTTGCAAATTTCTTGGCATAGACCAGTGAGG
>NW_006411940.1:0-850 GCF_000296735.1 Chrysochloris asiatica
CTACAATAAAAACCTTAAATTAAAAAAAAAAAAATTAAAAAAAAAATTGGATAGAACAGTCAGAAAGAAACTTGACAAAGACATAGAAGAACTAAATAACACAATCAGACAACTGTACCTCATAGATGTGTACAGAGGATTCAATCCAACAACAGCACAATCCCCTTTTTTTTCCAGTGCACATGGAACATTCTCCAGAAAAGACCATGTCTTAGGCCACAAAACAAATCTTCATAAATTTACAAATACCAAAATACTACAAAGCATCTTCTCAGACCACAAGGCTATCAAATTAGAACCAACAATAGGAAGACCAAGGAAATAAAGTCAACACATGGAAACTGAATAACACCCTGCTGAAAAGCAATTGGGTACTAGAAGAAATTACACAACAATTCACAAAGTTCCTCAAAACAAATGAGAACGAAAACACAACAAACCAAAATATTTGGCACACAGTGAAAGCAGTGCTGAGAGGAAAATTTATTGCAATAAACACACTCATCCAAAAAGAAGAATGAACCAAAATTAACACATTAACACAGCATCTACTACAATTAGGAACAGAACAACAGAGGGAACCTACAGCCACCAAAAGAAAATAATAATAATAATAAAGATTAGAGCAGAAATAAATGAGATAGAAAACAGAAAAACTATAGAAAGAATCTACAGAACATAAAGCTGGTTCTCTGAAAGGATTAACAAAATTGACAGACCACTGATAATAAGAGAATACTACAAAGAGTTGTACTCCAAAAAATTTGAAAACTTACAAGAGATGGATACATTTTTAGATAAACACCACCTGCCTAAACTTACACACAGTGAAGTAGAAAACCTGAACAGA
>NW_006411940.1:2772-4817 GCF_000296735.1 Chrysochloris asiatica
GGACATAATAAAAATTAAAAACTTATGTGCATCAAAAGACTTCACCAGAAGAGTAAAAAGGGAACCCACAGAATGGGAAAAAATCTTTTGCAAAGACACATCAGACAAGGGACTTATTTCTAAAATATATAGGAAACTACAACACGTCAACAAGAAAAAGACAAATAACCCAGTTAAAAAATGGGTGCAGGACATGAGCAGATACTTCACCAAGGAGGAAGTCCAGGCAGCCAACAAACATAGGGAAAAATGTTCACGATACTAGCCATTAGAGAGATGCAAATCAAAACAACAATGAGGTTTCATCTCACACCAGCAACAACAGCAAAGATCAAAAAAGTAGAGGACAATAACTGCTGGCAGGGATGTAGAGAGACTGGGATGCTCCTGCATTGCTGGTGGGACTGCAAAATGGTCCAACCACTCTAAAAAGCAATATAGTGCTTTCTCAGAAGGTTGGAAATAGAAATACCTTATGATCTAGCAATTCCTCTACTTGGTATTTACCCACAGGAAATACGAGCCATGAAACGAGTAGATATATGCACACCAATGTTCATAGCAGCCCTATTTACAATAGCAAAAAGATGGAGACAGCCTAAGTGCCCATCAATTGAAGAATGGATAAACAAATTGTGGTACATACACACAATGGAATATTATGCTGCCTTGCAGAATAACAAGGAGGCTGCAAGCCACCACAAAACATGGATAAACCTTGAGGACATTATGTTAAGTGAAATAAATCAGTCACAAAAGGATAAATACTGCAGAGGACCACTAATGTAAAAGACTAAGAAAAAAACCCATACTAAAGGGGGGAGATTCTTTGCTGGTTAATGGGATGTAGGGGTGGGGTAAAGGGAGGGAGTGGAAGGTGGAGCACAGGGTAGGTAATAGACACAGGATAGTTTGGGTGCTAGGGACGGCAGCAATATACAAGAAGAGGGAGGGGAATGGAAGAACAAAGCATGTGGGAGAACAATTAGGCAGGTTTTCATGGGCTAAAGAATGATGTATGCACAACCTTGGAACAATAGGACTCTAGGATACAGGGATTGAGACATGGTTGAAATGGGCAAAAGGATGGAAATAATGTTAAGATGCTTGGCTGTCTTATGAATATTGGTTTCCCTGGTATAACATTGTAAAATAGACACTTGAGGGGGAGAGAAAGGAATAGGCAGAAATATGATAGAAAACTTTTAAGTCTGTCTTCTGTCTATAACTGATTGGAATAACTAAAATGGGCTACAACATGCCCAGTGAAGGAGGCTTCCTGCGGAGCCTTGGCATTACATAAGACCATAGGTGGAATCCTGAACAGCATCCAGAATCTTCAGAGTAGGGAAATTTCCACTTGAAAGGACAAGCAGACCAGCTTGGAGTGGCTAGAAGAACAGAAGATACTTCTTGAAAGAAAGACTAACAGGAAAAATACAAAACAATATAGGCAGACAAATTGATTACTACAAGAACAAGCAAGTTGCTCACCTAGGATACATGAAGGCAAGTGGTCGGGTCCCCTCAAGGTACCTTTTCAAGACTAAGACTCAATGGGAATACACACTCTTCCAAGACTAAGACTTAATGGGAATACACACTCTGATGGGTGACCATGTTCATCATCGATAAGGGGAAATGAGGATAAAACAGCAATGAAGCCGAAGCTAAGCCCTACAACATTCAATAGACTCCTGTGAACCCATGTGGAGACCTGGTGGGCCAGCATTGTGGCAAGACCTGGGGATTCTTGGGCCCAGAGTCAGCGACATTATCCAGCTGATAAGAAGAGAGGGCATATACACAACAGCACCCACACTTGCACATAATAACCACTTGACCTGGTTTCAATGACTGAATGATCAGAGCTCAACTAGAAGAAGAAAGGAAAGGAAAACAAAGAGTAATCTGATATAATTTGATGAACTTGATCTGTATCTGTGAACGCAGTCGCTCTAAAAAGGGAACAAGTCTTTACAGCAGGATCATTCCCACCCCCTCCATACACAGAGTAGACAGGGATGGGCATCTTGGACATTGGC
>NW_006411940.1:5742-7238 GCF_000296735.1 Chrysochloris asiatica
ACACACCTTATTCACTCTTGATATGTTGTTATGAAGTGCCGTTGTAGTTTCCAGTCAGTGCCGCTCCTACAGCACCATACCAAGGTATCTGTTTATAGACTAGATAAATTAAAATGGTGAGCTCCCACTTTTCCCTTCGAATATATGTAATCCTAAATATCATTTAAATAAAAAAAGAAGGGCAAATTAACAATTCATCTAAGAAATACAAAAGATCACACAAGAAATATCCAACCACATTAATACATATAAATAGAAATTTTTAAATTATTATTTTTAGACTGCTTTACTAATGTATGAAATTCTCAGGCAGGGAAAATAAGAACACTCAGAGCAATAAAACTTACCGGATTCGAGTGTAAAAAATTCAAAAAGCTATTTGCATCATGTTTTGTCAGTCACATCACTAATTTTTCTTTTTTGTATACTCAGTGTTGGAAAGGATATGGTGATGTAAGTGGGGCGGGGGGGCATCAAAAACAGGACCTAGTATGAGAGCAAATCCACTCAACAAGGCAAATCAGTAATCTAGTTTATAATTTGTGTCAAATGACTTAAAAGATTTATAGACTTTAGTCAGTTAATCTTCTTTCCTTAAATAAATCCTGAGGAAATATGAAGATATGCACATAATTTATGTGTAAATATGTTCATTCTGTACTTCTTAAAATGAATGAAATATTAGCAAAACCCAAATGTCCAACAGTGGATGAAAGGACTGAAAAAGAAAGTTGAAGTGATAAATGATGAGGATTCATTTAAATTGGTGCTTAGGAAGAATGGTAATGACCTATGAGGAATGAGACTACCTGTGTCTACACTGCCTAATTATCAGACTGTCAATATGACTTACAGATTTGTTTCAGGATTTTTTGTCCAAGAAGATTAGACTGCAAAGCAATAAACAATTTCACTCTTAGCTTCAGGGAACTCCTACAAACCAATTTGTCTGGGCAAATAGTTTGCTCATCTAGGCAAACAGCTCATGTATCAAACAAGTTTACTCATTAAGACGTTTTCAAGAACTTCACCTAGCCGTGAAGTGCCCACCAATCATAAACTATTACATCAGCAAACTTGTCTAAAATCAATCAGCTCTTATCCTTGAAAGATCAACTTAAGCACAGAATGTAAACCCTATATGCGTCCTCCGCAAAACTCCCACTTCTTTCAAGAAATTTATGAGTCTATGTTTTAATGTAATGCTCTCCCTTACAGCATTAAGTTAAATAAACTGATTAGCTTTGCTTGACTGACTGATTATTTTGGTGATTTTTAAAAGTTGAGGTGGGGGAATTTGCAGTAAACACACAGAAAAAAGTCTTATCAAAAAATCATGAAGAACAGCACACATTTTAAAAGTTCATATCAAGTTTAATGTGGAATTCTTGTTGTTAAGTGACATTGAATGAGTTCTGACTCATATAACCCTGCATAGTTTCCAAAGAGCAGCTGGTGAAATTGAACCGCTGATCTTGTGGCTCAAACCGATATTG
>NW_006411940.1:8198-9568 GCF_000296735.1 Chrysochloris asiatica
CTCCACCATAGAGATGCTAAAGCAAATGGAAGAAATGAAGGGGTAAAAGACCTGAACAGAAAATTTCAAAGAGCAGTTTGAGAAGACAAAGTCAATTGCTTTGAAATGTGCAAAGAACTGGAGTTAGAAAGTGTTAAGGGAATAACATGCTCAGCATTTCTCAAGTTGAGAGAACTGAAGAAAAATTTCAAGTGTCAACACTGAAGGGATTAAAATCAGGAAACGTGTGTACCAGGGCTGTATTCTTTTTGTATGCTGAACAAATAACCTGAGAATCTGGATTATACAAAGAAGAATGTGGCATCAGGATTGCAGGAAGACTCACTAACGACCTGCAATGCGCAGATGATATAATCTTGCTTTCAGAAAGTGAAAGTTCTTAAACTACTTACTGATGATAAGGATCAAAGACAACAACAACAGCCTCCAGTATAGGATGAAACTCAGTGTAAAGAAAACAAAAATCGTCACCAATGGACTGATAAATAATATTATGGTAAACAGAGAAAGGATCAAAGTTCTCAATGACTTCGTTTGTTGGGATCCATTATCAACATGGATCAATTATCCATTATCCATTATCAACATATCAATTCATGGAAACAGTAGTCAAGGAATCAAAGGATGCATTATATTGTACAAATCTGCTGCACAAGACCTCTTTAAAGTGCTCAAGAGCAAAGATGTCAGTTTGATGACTAAGGTGTGCCTAACCCAAACTTTGGTATTTTCAATAGTCTCATATGCATGTGAAAGTTGGACTATGAATAATGAAGACCATCAAAGAATTAACGCATTTGAGATATAGTATTGGAGAAGAACACGAAAATATCATGGTCTACCAGAAAAACAAACAAATCTGTTTTTGAAGAAGTACAATCAGACTATTCCTTATAAGCCAGATGGACAAATTCAGACTTTCATACTTAAGATATATAATCAGGAGGGACCAGTCCCTGGAGAAGGATATCATGCTTGGAAAAGTGGAATGTCAGTAAAAAAAAAGGAAGACCAACCCCCTACCTAGCCCCAAAAAGATGAGTTGACACAGTGACAGCAACAATGGGTTCAAGCATAACAACAATTGTGTGGATGGTGCAGGACTGGGAAGTGTTTCATTCTGTTGTTCACAGGGTCTCAATGAGTCAGAACTGAATCAATGGCACATAACAACAACAGTAACATGTATAAAATTGTATATAATATACAAGGAGCCCTGGTGTTGCACTGTGGGTTAATGAGCTAGACTTCAAGTCATTTGAACTGCAAGGTCAGTGGTTCAAGCTCATCATCCACTCCTATACAGGGTCTCTATGAGTTAGAACTGGCTTGACAGCACTTTTATTAACAACACACACACATATGTGTGT
>NW_006411941.1:0-2394 GCF_000296735.1 Chrysochloris asiatica
AAAAAAAAACTTTATGTATAAAGAGGAGATTCAAAATCTAGGGGGAAAAAATTCTCTTTTCATTCCATTTTTCCCTGAACTTCATGAAGCCCCCTCATATAAACTAAATAGATCTGTAGATTAAACCAAAATCTGAACAGATTGTATGTATATGAGGGAGAGAGAAAGAAATTTGACAACGTGAATCTAAAATTTAAAAGGTCTAGAAATAATTAAGGCACTTCTGAAAGAAAGTTTGCAGAACTGCCTTTTCCAGGTGTCAAGACTCAGTTTAAAGCTATAGACATTAGACTGCATGATACTGGTGCAATGATCAACAACAAGACCAAGGCAGAGACCAGAAACAGATCCTGCATATGCAGACACTTGGCAAGTGGAGCACTGAGTATCAGTGAGGGAAGGGCAGGCTTCCCAACACATAGTTGTAAGAAAAAAGGAGATTCATGGAGAATTATATACAATTGGACAGCTGCATGATACTCTTCACAACACCACACACACACACACACACACACACATACACAGTTCAGAAATGTCAAGGGTGATGAAAATTTTGGAAACAGAGAATGGTCATGCTTGCGCAGCATGGTGAAGGCCATTAATGTCCTGAACTATGCACTTAAAAGTGGTTGAAATGGCAACTATATTGTGATTATATATTTGACTATGATTTTTAAATTTTAAAATCATTTACTTTTATTAAAAACATTTTTCAGAGAAAATGTAGACTGTTGCAAAGCAAAACAATAAAGCTTCTGAAAAAGTACATCTCACACTACTTGTAGAAAAGGATCATTTAAAAATATATCTAAAGTTTCAAGGACCCAAGCAAGATCTCACTGCAGTTCAGAAGTTATCATGAACACTTAAACCATAATTAGAGTAGCACTGCTTTTGTTGTGGTGGTAGTTGCTGTCCAACTCGGTTCCGACTCATAGTGACCCTATCTATATACAACAAAACAAAACACTGCCTGGTCCTATGCCATCTTCACAATTGTTGTAACACCTGAGTCCATGGCTGCTGCTACTTTCTCAATCCACCTCATTGAGGGTCTTCCTCTTTTCCACTAAACTCTCACTTTCCAAAGCATGATGTACTTCTCCAGGGACGGGTCCCTTCTGATATGTCCAAAGTATCACTTTCTTCACTCCTAAGGAACATTCGGGTTGTACTTCTTCCAACATAGATTTGTTTGCTCTTCTGGCAGTCATGGTATTTTCAATATTCTTCTCTAACACCACAATACAAATGGATTGATTATTCTATGGTCTTCTTTATTAATTCTCTAACTTTCACATGCATATGAGATGACTGAAAATACCATGGCTTGGGTCAAGTATGCCTTAGTCCTCAAACTGGCATCTTGGCTCTTGAACACTTTCAAGAGGTCTTTTGTAGCTGATTTGCCTAATGCTTTTTGATTTCTTGACTGCTGCTTTCATGATCATTGATTGTGGATTCAAGCAAATTGAATTATTTGACTTGTCTTTTCTCCATTTGTCATGGTATTTATTGATCCAGTTGTGAGGATTTTCACTTTCTTTACATTGAGGTGCAATCCATACTGAAAGCTGTATTATTTGACCTTCATCAGTATTTTAAGTTGTTACTAGGAGCCATTGAGTTGGTTCTGACTCATGAAAACCATATGCACAACAAAACAAAACACTGCCAGGTCCTGCATCATCCTCACAACTGTTGTTATGCTTGAGCCATTATTGCCACTATTTTGCTGTTCCATCTTGTTTTGGTTCTTCCTCATCTTCACTGACCATCCACTTTACAGAGCACAATGTCCTTCTCCAGGGAATGGTCCCTCCTGATAATATATCTGAAGTATGACGTTTAGATCTGTGCTATTTGAATTAAATCAGGCTGAAACTGAAGAAAATTAAAACAAGTCCATGAGAGCCAAAATTAGACCCTGAGTGTATATCCCATCTGAATTTAGAGACCATCTCAAGAACAGATGAGATGCATTAGACACTAATGACTAAAGACCAGAGAGTTGTGTGATGACATCAAGAATATCATACAGGAAGAAAGCAAAACGTTATTTAAAAGACAGGAAAGAAAGAAAAGACAAAAATGGATGTCAGAAAAGGCTCTGAAACTTGCTCTTAAGTGTAGAGAAGCTAAAGTAACTGCAAGAAATGAGGAAGTAAGAGAGCTGAACCGAAAAGTTCTAAGGACAGCTCAAGAAGACAAAGTCAAGTATTAGAATGAAATATGCAAAGACCTGGAGTTAGAAAATGAAAAGTTAAGAACATGCTCAGCATGCCTCAAACTGAAAGAACTGAAGAAAACAATTCAAGCCTCAGGTTGCAATATTGAGGGATTCCTAAGGGCAAAAAATTGAATGATGCAAAAACATCAAAAGGAAATGGAAGA
>NW_006411941.1:2864-7150 GCF_000296735.1 Chrysochloris asiatica
TTGACTATGCAAAGGCTTATAAATGTGTGGCTCATGACAAACTATGAGTAACATTGGAAAGAATGAGTGAGTATTCCAGAACACTGAATTGTGTTCAAGAGGAACACAAGAGGCAGTCTCTCAAATAGAACAAAGGGATAATGAATGTTTTAAAATCAAGAAAGGTGTGTGTCAGGGTTGTACTCTTTTACCATATCTATTTCAATTTGGATGCTAAGCAAATAATCTAAGAAGCTGCATTGTATGAAGAAGAATGTAGCATTAGGATTGAAGAAAGATGCATTAACAACTTGTGATATGCAGATGGTTTAAAATTGCTTACTGGAGGTTGTTGTTGTTGTTTTTAAGTGTTGTTGAGTCCATTCCGGCTCACTGCTGAGTGTCCACTATGACAGTAGCAGAAACTAAACACTGAGTCCCAGATATGAGACTATTCCTATGGTTGATCGGCCAGCAACCTGGTGGCAGGTTTATTATATCGAACCTCTTTCATAATGGAAGTTTTGTTCTTACTAGAATAGACACTTAACTCTGGATATAGATTTTCCTTCCCTGCATACAGTGCTTCTGACAAAACAACCATTTGTGGATGTATAGAATGCCTTATCCACCATCATGGTATCCCACACAGCATCACCTTGGATTAAGGGGCTCATTTCACAGCAAACGAAGTACAACAATGGCCCCAAGCTCATGGAATTCACTGATTTTACAATGTTCCCCATCATCCTGAAGCAGTTCTCTTGATGAATCAATGGAATGGCCTTCTAAAGGCACAGTTATGGCATCAGATAGATGGCAATACCTTGCATGATTGGAGTAATGCTCTCCAGGAAACTGTAGATGCTCTAAACTAGCATCCTATATATGGTTCTGTTTCTCCAATATCCAGGATTCATGGGTCCAGGAACCAGGGGGCTGGAAATGGGAGTGGCACCATTCGCTGTTACTCCTAGTGACTCACAAAATTTTTGCTTGTGTCTGTGACCCTATGCTCTTTGGATCTGGACATTTTTGTTTCAAAGGGAAGAATATTCCTACATGGAAACACAACACAAATTTCATTTAACTGGAAGTTCAAAATATTCCCTAGCCATTTGGGATCCTCATGACTCTGGATTTATAGGCAGAGAAGGCAGTTACTATATTGGATGGGGAGACTGATACTGACTTCCAAGGGAAAACTGGATTGACATTACAGATGAAGGTAAGGAAGAATACAGGTGGAATCCAGAAGATGAATTCATACACCTTTTAGCACTACCAGGCCCTATGATTAAAGTCAGTGGTAC
The DNA here is from genome assembly GCF_000296735.1 of Chrysochloris asiatica. Classification (NCBI taxonomy): domain Eukaryota; kingdom Metazoa; phylum Chordata; class Mammalia; order Afrosoricida; family Chrysochloridae; genus Chrysochloris; species Chrysochloris asiatica. Next base: position 4,157 of record NW_006411941.1, read on the forward strand.
ACTATGGCAACCCAATTCTGGCATAACTACTAATGGCCCAGACCCTTCAGGAATGGAGTTTCAGAACTGGGTCACCCCACCATGCAAAAACCCATGGCCAGCTGAGGTGCTTGCCAAGGCCAAAGGCAATACAGAATGGATAGTGGAAGAAGGTAGTTCTAAATACCACCTACAGTCATGAGACCAGTAGCAGAAATGAGGACTATATTTTTTATGAATATATTTCTTTTTGTATGTGTGCATCAAATATCTTTGCTTTGCTCAGTGTGGAACATAAGATGTAAATGGGACCAATGCATTTTTGTTTGTACCATTTTAGTTGTTACATGTCAGGCACATGCATGACTTTATAATTGTCCTTATTTAGAGATTACTCATATGGTTCTAAGTTGACAAGGGGTGTACTATGAGAGTTAAGGTTCTGTGTCAACTTGACTGGGCCAGGATTCTCAGTGGCTTGGCAGTTGAGTTGTGGTTATCCCCATGCTAAGATCTAATGCAATGTCGTTAACTGCATGATTATTGACTATAAACAGCCAATCCATTGAAAGGATGTTTCCTTAGAGGTGTGGTCTGCTTCCAAGATATTGGACACTCGGAAAACCTTGTTTGCTTTCTGCTGTGTCTGGATCTTGCCTCTAGCTCGTTCTCCAACCTCTGGTTCTTTGGACTTCGGCCAGTGGCCTGTTCTATTACCTGCTGATCCTGGGAGCCATCAGCAGCCTGCCTACCTGCTGGATCTGCCTGCCTGCCTGCCAATATTAGTTCATCTGACTCAGGCTTGGGACTCTCTTGTGAGCCATTTCCTTGATATAAAAGTCTCTTTATAGAGATACACATACATTCTGCTGAGATCCTGTGAATCAACACTGAACTGCGAACCACAGATCGGCAGTTCAGGCCCACTGTCTGCTCCTCAGAAACCCTATACGGGGTCGCTATGATTCAGAACTGACTCAACAACACTCAACACTCAACAACACAACAACACTCAACAGCAACATAAGTTTCACTGGTTTTGCTTCCCTGAAGAACCCAGCCTAAGACACATACTAAATTATGAGGTGTGGGGAAATAGGCACTCTCAAATACTTCTGATGGGAATTTAAAGTGGTGCAGGCCGATTGAGGTAAATTTGTCAATATTTAGAAAAAGCAAATATGTGTTTGTATTTTCACTCAAAATTCCCAAAGATCCATTAGCAAAAATATGAAATGTGCAAGATTATTCATTGGAGCATTACTTGTAAAAAGTAAAAGATTAGAAAGCAAACCAAATGTGCAATAATAGAGGACTGGTGGAGTAAATTATGGACTGTCTCCTGCAGATAATGATGCAGCCATAAAAGGAACGCATACAAGTTCTATAAACTTCCATGCAGTGATCACCAGAATAGATTTTTAAGGGAGAAAAGATAGTGGTTATATATATATATATATGTGTGTGTGTGTGTATGTGTGTGTACATATATGTATCTATAGAGTCCTGATGTGATGCTGTATGATAAGCACTGGACTGGTAATAATCATAATGTTGGTGGTTTAAACCCATCAGTTGCTCCTTGGAAACCGTATACAGGGTCTACACACACAAGCCTTGGGTAATAAAAGGGAAGGATTTATATATTTATGGATACACACACACACATATATGAAATATATAACATATGCTGTTGTTGTATAGTACTGTCAAGTTGGTTCTGACTCATAGTGACCCTGAACTATGAACTATAGTGGCTAGTGAGTTTGAACCGCCAACCTTGCTGTTCAAACAGATCTTGTGGTCCAGTGCTTTATCCTACAGTGCCACACCAGGGCACAATACATACACATTGTCTGATTCAAAATGGCTGATACTCATCTATTTCAGTTTATTAATGTCTAGAATAATGATCTTCACACTTTCCATTTCATTTTTCATGACTTTCAACTTTCTTAGATTCAGATTTTGTACATTCCAATTGTTAATGAATGCTTGTAGGTGTTTCTTCTCATTTTGAGTCATACCATATCAGCACATGATGTCCCTAGAAGCTTTATTCCATTTGTGTCATCAGGGTCAATTCCACTTTGAGGAGACAGCTCTTCCCCAGTCATATTCTGAGTGTCTTCCAACTTGAGAGGTTCATTTTCTGGCATTATATCAAGCAATGTTCCATTGTTTTTCATAAGTCAATGACTAATTTTTTTCTGAGTTAAATTACCTCTTTCTTCTTCCTAGTCTGTCTTAGTCCTGTTGTTGTTGTTATTAAGTGCTGTCAAGTCAGTTCCGACACATAGCAACCCTGTATAGGGTTTCCGAGGAGCAGCTGGTGAGCTTGAACCACCAATCTTGCAGTTCAAAGGGCTTTGCAGTCTGGCACATTAACCCACAGCGCCTTTCCAGGACTCCATCTTAGTATGGTAGCTAGACTGAAAACTATTCACTGTGGTTAACTCCGTTGGTATTTAAACACAGTAGCATAACTTTCAGTATCACAGCAACACTCAAGCCACTCCAGTATGGCAAACTGACTGGTAAGTGGCAGATGCATATATATACATGTATGTCTATATGCATATGTACAAGGGTAAGTCAAAAAGTATTTCTACTAGGGTTCCAGTTCTTACATACCATGGTCTATTCCAAAAAAACCATACATTTAAACATATCTGCCATGAACGGGTGACTACAAACAAGTTCTCTCCATAACATATTTGTATAAGTTCCATTAAGGTGCCTTCCAAAACACCAACAACAACAAAGGTCTATCCAATCAGTGGCTACTGAGGGGATCTGCTGGGCCAGTTAAATTCAAGGCAGAGAGATGAGCTCAGAAGCTTATGTCGACTGTTCTGAGATCATGGATACATTTTCTTAAAAGACACAAGGCAATCATGGGAGCTTATTATAAAGAAGTTTTAATAAAACTGAAAACTGCATTAGTGAGAAAAAGACCAGTAACGTGCCAAGGAGTTTTTCCCCCAACATCTGTCATCTGTTCATTCTTTTTTT
>NW_006411941.1:7910-9550 GCF_000296735.1 Chrysochloris asiatica
TTCCTTGCTACAAAACATCTTCCTTTACATTTCCAACCCTCACAATCAGTCCTGATAACACTGTTCATTCTTGAGAGTAGAAATTCTATGAGAATTTCATTGGAGAACCTTGCCCCATCCAACCGACAGAACCTAACCTTACCCCTTCTGACTTCTTTTTGTTCCCAAAACTTAAGGAACATTTAGAAGGAACATGATTTGAATTCCTCAAGGATGCCAATACTGCCATTTGAACAAGGTATAAATAAAAGAGTGCAGAATTTACTTACCCTCATGTAAAGATGCTGCTGTTGTTGAGTGCCATTGAGTCAACTCTGACCCCTAGCGACTCTGGATACGGTTTCCAAGAAGCAGCTGGTGAGCTTAAACCACCAGCCTTGCAGTTCAAACAGCTTTGCAGTGTGGTATATTAACCCACAGTGCCACACCATGATTCCCATATAAAGATAGACCCTTATATTTGCACATACACATGTACATACACACTCACAAACTGGAAGTCAAATTAAAAATTAATAGAAATAATAACCCATAGAGGTGCGGCTTGATGGCGGCTAGAGTGGAGGTGCAGTGAAGTTCGCTGTCAGCAACACCACAGAATACCAGGTAAAGCAGATCCAAGGTAGAGCTCCAAAACTCAGAACCACAGAGATGGGAATATTTTGAAGGTTTGAAGGCTTATAGATTGTGGAACTTGAAGCTAAAGTAAAAAATTGCATACTTTTGAATCTGCTGGGCTGGGCTCAGAGGCCCAGAGCTGACATATTGGAGCCGACATATTGGGCAAGACCAAACAGCAACCAAATGGGGGAGCAGAAACACCACAGAAAAATACCGCGGGAACCTTGGAACAAAGGTTGACAATGCACTTTTTCATTTTTGCTTTGTTCTGATTTTCTTTTCTTTTCTTTTCTTTTTTTGGCATCTGGTCATTGGTGTGCCCATTGTTTGCCCACCTCCGTTCTGGTGACTAGACGGGGAGCCTGAGAGAGTGAACACCCCCCACCCTCACCATTGGTGGTTTCTTCTGCCACACATGCGCACAGATACTCAGCCCAAGAGCAAGCCCTGAAGGTTTTTTTGCTTATTTGTCTTTTGTTTTGTTTTTTTAAAATGGGAAAGGGCAGGACAGGGCTGTAGAGAGGGAAAGAGGGTTTAAAAACAAAACAGGCCGAAAATTAAATTAAAGCCTGAGGTATAGCATAACAACCAACATTCGCATCCTGAAATCTCTCAGGAAGCTTTGAAAGCAAGAAGCTGAAGAGAGGTCATTAAAGTCATACTCACATTAGGCTACAGATTTTTTTTCTTTTCCTTCTCTCCCTCCTTTCCTTTTTCTGTGATTATAGACTGCAGTATTCAGTCTAGTTTTTGTTGTCGCTGTTTTTGTTTGTTTGTTTGATTTTGGGGTTTTTTCTCTTGCCTTTTTTTCGCTGGTGCTGTTTTGCTATTATATGCTCCCCATTCGACCTTTGGAGGACTCTTTGTCTCCATATATTACACAAGAAGAGTCAGAAACTGCTGCCATATAGCCAAGCTACAATCACACTCTATAAAACACCAAAACCCAGGCAAGAACCAATACCAACTGCCATATACCAGGGAAACAGACAAGTTTCTCTGAGTTAAGCAATAATAAG
>NW_006411942.1:0-588 GCF_000296735.1 Chrysochloris asiatica
GATGGCACTTAACAACAACAAGAAGTGACATTTCTAGTTTTATTGTTATAATTTTTTAACTTGTTAAAATGAGCAAATATATGAGAAAGTGTTTTAAAAAGATGAAACGCTAAGTGCGTTTTAGATATTCCTACTTTGGTGGGCAGACTGCTAAAATGATATCTGATTCCTGCCCTCTGTAATCACCTACCTTTGATTGTAGGTGTTGGTGTTATTGTTAAGGGCCATCAAGCTGTTTCTGACTCATAGCTACTATGTATATGGTTTCCAAGGAGCTACTGATGGATTTGAACCTTCAACCTTGCAGCTAGCAATTCAGTGCTGACCCTACAGCACCACACCTGATAATCATGCTACCCTTTATGATAAAATGGAGATCATTCTCTTAAGGGTGATCTTATTAGGTGAATGCTTTAAAAAAGCTGAGAAACAGCATGGGATGCAATGAATTTAGTGTCTCTTCTTGCCATGGTTATATGAAGAAAAACATGGCATCAGGATTGGAGGAATACTCATGAACAACCTGCGATATGCAGATAATACAACCTTGCTTACTGAAAGTGAAGAGGACTTAAAACATTTACTGAT
>NW_006411942.1:3529-4931 GCF_000296735.1 Chrysochloris asiatica
TGTGTTTTTGCATTCATTTTCAGTTTTGACAATTTCTAATTTTCCTAGATTCATACTTTGTACATTACATGTTCCAATCATTAATGAATGTTTACAGCTGTTTCTCTTCATTTTGATTTGTGCCCCATCAGCAAATGAAGGTCGCGTGGGCTTTACTCTTAAGGGCTCTATTCGATTCGCATCATCACGGTCAACTCTACTTTGAAGAGGCAGCTCTTCCTCAGTTGTGTTTTGAGTGCCTTCCAACCTGAGGAGCTCATTTTTGGGCACTATATCTGATAGTGTTTCTCTTCTATTCATAAGATTTTCTGTGACTAAATATTCAAAAGTAGTTCGTCTCCCTTTCTTCCTATTCTGTCTTTGCCTGCAAGCTCATCTGAAACCTGTCCACCATGGGTGATCCTGCTGGTATTTAAAATACCCGTGGCATAACTTCCAGAATCACAGCAACTCACAAGCCACCACAGTATGACAGACCGACAGACGAGTGGTGATTCTGACTCATAGCGACTCTGTATAGGGTTTCTGAGGCTGTAAAAATTGATGGGAGCATAAAGCCTCATCTTTTTCTTATTAATAAGTGTAGATGTATTAATTGATGTTTTCACTGTCATGTATACTTTCTCCGTGGCTTGGTTTCCTGTCAGTGTATTCCAAGAAGAGGATTGTGTGCTAAGCATACCCATGCTGAATTGAAAGCAGAGAAAGATGAGGCCTTCTGCTCCCATAAGGATTTGCAGCCTTGGAAACCCTGTACAGGGTCACTATGAGTCAGAACTAACTCCATGACAGTAACCACCACCACCACCATATTTAGATGTGTACGTAGAGGACATCCAGTGCAGCTCACAGCACTTCTGGCTCTATCTTTACCTGCCCAGTAAGGACAGCCTATGGCTTTGTGAAGAAGTCTCCCATTCCTTTCTTCGGCATATGGGGTGGTTTAGAACAGAGATTTTAAAGACAGGGTTATATAGATCTCTGAAAATAAACATTATTTCCTCTTAATTCTATACCTTTTACTCAAACATTTTCTCTTCTATAAGTTAGTCTAACTCTGAAAAAAGTTCCAGGAACCCCAGCCACCTCCTTGGATACTCTATAGAGTGACTATTTCCCACAGTGACTCTCCACGTAAAATTTCCCTATTTACAACATGTTATTAGGGGGGACCAGGAGTTCTTGTGTGGTGCTGTGGGTTAATGCGCCAGACTGCAAAGCCGTTTGAACTGCAAGGCCGTGGTTCAAGCTCACCAGCTACTCCTTGGAAACCCTATAATGGTTGTATGGGTCGGAACCGACTCGATGGCACTTAACAATAACAACAACATCAGGAGGGACCAGTACCTGGAAAAGGACATCATGCTTGGCAAAGTAAAAGGGCAACAAAAAAGAAGAAGAC
>NW_006411942.1:6081-7505 GCF_000296735.1 Chrysochloris asiatica
GATCCCAACTTCAGTAGCTATTTCATCAATGCTAGTTCTATGGTCTTCTTCCACCAGTTTCTGGACTTCAGTCACATTGTCTTCATTCATTGAGGTTGATAGTCTTCCCTTTCTTGACTCGGTTTTGAGGACCATTGATCTTCATGAAATTGCTTGATCCACCTAAACACTGTTTTTATGTGGGGTACCATTCCTGCAAGTTTATTGCAAAGCTTCAGTGGTTTCAGATGATGTCTACTACTTAAGTTTTGTTAAAAATTTTATATTAGCTCTGATCTCAAAATCATTTTTTTAATTTTTTTATTATGGCACGAAAAGTATCTTGTTTTTTTGAAGGCACCCAAGCGAGACTTGGGCATCCTAATGAGACTAAGTCAAGTGTATTGCTGAGAGAACATACCTGCAACCATACTCTGATCATAAAGACATGTTTAAATGTATCTTATTTAAATGATATTCCTATCTGCAGAAGAATATCACACAAGTAAAGCAAGTTCTGTGTGTAAAATGTTCACACAGACATTTGCTTAAAAAACAGACCACCACAACAACATCTAAGTCAATTACATGACATGGATTACCAAATTAGGAGACTCTGAATGGTGCAGTTGGATTTGATTATTAAACAAAAGGTTGATAGTTCCAACCCACTCACTGGTGCCACTGAAGAAAGTCTGGAAATTTGCTTTTGTAATGACTGCTATTGCCAAGTGTTATCAAGTTGGTTCTGACTCATAGTGATTCCATTTAGGTTTTCCAAGGAGTGGTTGGTGAGTTTGAACCCCTTTGTGGTTAGTCATCAAGTGCTTATCCTACAGCACTTCTCTGTAATGATTACAGCTCTGAAATAAAGTTGCCATGAGTTGGAATCGACTTGATAGTAACAGGTTTGGTTTATTCATGTGTTTGTGTGTGTGTGGTACATTTAAGTGTGGAATTGCTTAAACATAAAAGTTGTTGTTGTTAAGTGCCGTCGAGTCGGTTCCGACCCATAGGGAACCTGTACAGGGTTTCCGAGGCTGTAAATCTTTATGGGAACAGAAAGCCTCATCTTTCTCCTGTGGAGCAGCTGGTAGTTTCGAACTGCTGACCTTGTGGTTTGCAGCCCGATTCGTAACCACTACGCTACCAGAGCTCCTTAAACATAAAAGTAGACAGTCTGAATCTATCCAGATACACCTTGGAAGAAAGGTTATAGTCCTGTGAAGAACAGCTCACCTCTGATAGATGGTAATTGTTTTAGTTATCAAATTCCAGTGAAATCAGTGAGAGCTAGAATTAATGGGTCTGCTTTGCTTTTCTGTGCCTTGCAAATTGTACACCTTTGACAGGGTGTATGTAGTATTTCCACTGTTCTATTCCTTGAAAGTGAAAGTGAAGAGGACTTAAAACATTTACTGATGAAGATCAAAGAGCACAGACTA
>NW_006411942.1:9025-9637 GCF_000296735.1 Chrysochloris asiatica
CTACTGGAGATTCTGCCTTCCTCCATGCTCCCTGGCATTAGGTTCCCTCTTGAAGGCTTGTAAGCCAGTCACTTCTTGCCTTTGTAGTCCCTCCCTCCCCATTTGAGTATCCAATGTCCAAATTGACAATCTCTGTCCACTCTGTGTGTGGAGGGGGTGCTTCTTGCTGTTAAGTATTTGTTCCTTCTTTTGAGTTGCTACTCCATAGGTATAGGTCAAGTTCATCAGATTGTATCAGTTCATTCTTCCCCGCCCCCCCTTCTTTCCTCTCCTAGTTGAGCTCCGATCATCCAGTCATCTGATCCAAGTCACGTGGGTATCATCTGCAAGTGTGGACGCTCCTGTGCATATGTCCTCTCTTCCCATCAGCCGGTAGCTCCACTCTCCTCTCGAGTCTTCCATGGCCACGCCACTGACTCTGGGCCCAAGAGTCCCCAGGTCTCCTCACACTGCTTGCCAACCATGTCCCCAACTTGGTCCACAGAAGTCCACTGAACATTGTAGGGCTTAGCTTGCTGCTTCATTGCTGCTTTTACCGCACTTCCCCCCATCGGTGATGTGTGTGGTCACAAATCAGAGCGTGCATTTCTGTTGAGTCTTAGTCTTGGAAGG
>NW_006411943.1:0-530 GCF_000296735.1 Chrysochloris asiatica
CAGAGAGCGGGACCCTACCCAGAGAAGCAGTGATGCCTGAAATGGAGCCAGATATGATGACGTTGAGTGATGGGGCAGCTGGAGACTTTAGATCCAGAGAGGGAGAGCGACTGTGTGCTGAAGACCAGGGGGGTACGGGGGAAGGATTGCCTGGAGGGGATTGTAACCATGGCAATGAGATGATATATGATAGAATGAATGTAAGACTGATGGTTTCCCATGTAAACTATCACATTATTCACAATAAAACATTAAAAAAAAAAAAGAAGATGGAAGAAATACACAGAGTCACTGTACCAAAAGGAAATGGTTGATACTCAACCGTTTCAAGAGGTAGCATATGATCAAGAGCCAGTGATCCTGAAGGAAGAAGTCCAAGGTGCATTGAAAGATTTGGCAAAGAACAAGGCATCAGGAATTGATGGAATAAAAATTGAAATCTTTCAAGAAAATAAAGCAGCATAGGAGGCACTCACTCATCTCTGCCAAGAAATTTAGAAGACAACTATCTGGCCAACTCACTGGAAGAG
>NW_006411943.1:1865-3236 GCF_000296735.1 Chrysochloris asiatica
GGGTCTCTGTGAGTTGGTACTGACTCAATAGCACCTAACAACAACAAATCTCTTGGTGTGAATCAACAATCTGTCTGCCTGATTGAGCAATCTCACGTGCCCTTTATTCCTGACGATGGACCATTTCGAAAATTTCCAACACCATCTACCTGTAATATTTGTGTTAGAACATTACTAAGTGTGGCGCTGTACCCTACACGCTTGACCACAAGGTCAGGGGTTCAGGCTCACCAGCTGCTCCTCAGAAATCCTATACAGAGTCACTATGAGGTCACTATCAGCATTAGTTATATAATTCTGAACCGACTCTACAGCATTTAACAACACCAACAAGTAACTAATGCAGATAGCAGCAAATGTTAGCTGAGTGGCCTGCTCTAGTGTTCGGTAACCTGCCTTTTCATTACTTCTATTTCTGATGCAAAGTAATTAGGTTAGTTCAAGGAGAAGAACACAGAATGAATTTCAGAATGCACCTGGAAAAAAGGTCAGTCATGTGACTTGATACTTCACTGATACGTACTCTTACTTTGCAGTCTCCTTGTCTGATGCTGAGATGGCTACGTAAGGCTTATTTTTCTGTTTCTCTCTATTTTTTTGTAAATGAATCTGCCTGTTATTTCCATCAGAAAATTAAGGGGATGCATTCAGTAGAAATATATTTTGTTTTTTGTAATATAAAAGAATATAATACTGTATTTCCTTAGGTTGGACCTACATTGGTTTATATAAGAGAAATTAGAAATAATAAAATGGCAACATTTTCTGCTCTTAGTATTTGTGAAATCACAGAGGGGAAGTCAATTCCAACTCATAGCCACCCTGTAGGGTCTCCAAGGAGCAACTAATGGGTTTAAACTGTTGTCCTTGTGGCTAGCAAGTCCAGTACTTAGCCTACAGTGCCACGCCAGGAGTGGCATGTGTTTTATCAAATTGCTTGGTGCAGAAATGATGATTTTTCTCTGATGAAGATTTGCAGACAAAATGCATCTCAATTTTAGCTCTGAGCATTAGTCACGTAACTCTTCTGGATGCAGATTGTACAGGTAGTTTTCTTAGTTATCTAGCACTGCTGTGAGTGGTTATCTGGAACCGCTGCAGGTGGCGGCTTTAAAGAGCAATCGTTTATTTTCTTTCAGTTTTGGAGGCTACAAAACCAAGTTAGGATTCCTTTCTTGTCCGTAGCCTGGTGTTCCTTGGTTTATAGAGGATTCTCACTCACCTGTTGTTTATCTTTCCCTGTTCTTGTCTTCGATGTGTTTGTCTCTGCATCTAATCTGCTTCGTTTATAACTCAGAAGTGATTAGGTTTAAGACACATCCAACACTGGTATGGCCTCAGTAACATGAGTCACATTACATTACCTTACTT
>NW_006411943.1:3928-5191 GCF_000296735.1 Chrysochloris asiatica
TTGTGGTTCAAACCGACCTTGCAGTCTAGTGCTTATCCTATAGCTCCATACTTGGAATAGGAAGGTGCAAAGGTAATTGATATTTTATATATTTTGGGGTTGTTGTTGCTAAGTGCTATTGAGTTGGTTCTGACTTGTAGTAATCTGTATAGGGTTTCTGAGGAGTGACTGGTGAGTTGGAACTGCTGACCCTGTGGTTCAAACTAACCTTGTAGTCCAGTGCCTTATCCCACTTAGTTTTCATTAAGGAGCTGAGGTGGCACAGTGATTACGTGCTTGGCCGCTAACTGAGAGGCCAGTGGTTTGAACCCACCAAGCGTTTTGAGGGGAAAAAATGTGGCGCTCTCTCTCCAGGAGGATTGTTGTTGCTAAGTGCCATTGAGTCGGTGTTGATTCATTGCGGCCCTGTGTAGGGTTTCCAAGGCTGTAAATCTTCCCAGGAGCAGAAAGCTTCCTCTTTCTCCTGAGAAGAAGCTGGTGAGTTTGAACTATCAACCTTGTGGTAAGCAGTCCAGTTCTTACCCAACAGTGTTCCCTGGAAGGATTATAGCCTTGGAAACCCTAGGGGACAGTTCTGCTCTGTCCTGTAGGGTTGCTCTGAGTTGGGAAACCCAGCATCCTGTGGGGCATGCTTTAGTGTGTAGGCCACCAGGATGTGGAGAGGGTGCAGAAACATTCAAAACAGTGGGGTATTGTGGAAAGAGACTTTGAAATGACTCTTAATATAAACTTTTCACCTTTTGTATGAGGATATTTCAAAAATCTCATTTCATTATCTTATAATTACATTTTTTTTAAAGTGATTATATTTTGTTGTTGAGAATATACAAAACAAAATGTACTCCAATTCAGTGGCCATTTATTGACACTGACTGCATTCTTCAGGTTCAATGACCATTCTCATAGTCCTTCCCTGAATTGTTCCTCCCCTGTTAGCATAACCACACTGCCCCCTCAAGATGCTATTTAATCTTTCCAGCTGCTGTTGTCAACTTGAGCCCATTAAAAAAAAAAAAAAATCACTTTAAATCTTTTTATTCGTTTATCTCATAGATCATATAATGGAGGATCATCACATAACTGCCAAATCACAAAGAATCATGGTCCAGTCAAGCTCACACATATTTGTGGGTTGGGTACAGTGCAATCCAGGCCAATTTTCTGTTTAAAAAAAAAAAGTGTACTTGCAAGTGATATCAATGACATTGTTTGGTAATTTTTATATTCTGTTAGATCGCCTTTCTTTAGAAATGTCTCTCTGCT
>NW_006411943.1:6665-7509 GCF_000296735.1 Chrysochloris asiatica
CCTGCTGATCTTTCTTTGAAGATGTACCTTCTGTTGCTCTAGCGGTTCCAGGCTGGTCTGTTTGTCATTTCTAGTGGGCATGTTCCACCTCATAAGATTCTGAATGGGGCTCAAAATTCCATCTAAGGTCCTATACACTGCAGAGGCTCCACAAGAGGCCTCTTTTAAATTATTTTATATTTTTGTATACATCTCCCCACACCCCGCCCCCCCAAAAAACCAGAGGGAATGGAAGCAAATAGTGTGGAATACCTAAAAGTTCAAGAATCACTTTTAGGTATTCCAATCAGTTACAGGCTGAAGACGGGCTTATAAGCTTGAGCTTTCTATAATTATGTTTCCTGTCATTCCTTTCTATCTAACTCAAGTGTCTGTTTTATAACAGTATGCAAGGGAAATCAGTGTTCATAAGACAGTCAAGCATCTTAGTATTATTTCTCCTCTTCAGACTATGCCTTGATCCCTGTATCACAGAGCCCTGTTGTTCCAAGTTTGAGCATTTATCACTATTTACCGCTGTCCCATTTAGCCCATGCAAACCTGTGTCAGTGTTCCCCTATCTACCGTGTTCTTCCTTCCCATCCCCCTTATTATTACCCTCCCCAACACCTGTGTCTGCCCTTACCCTGTGTTCTACCATCCCCTCCTTCTACCTTCTCCTTCTTCCTCCCCCCACCCTACACCCACCAGTGACCAAGAATTTTTTTTTCTTACCCTTTTAGTATGGTTATCTTCTCTGAAGCTTTTGCAATAATGGTCTTATGCAGTATTTGCCCTTTTGTGACTGACTAATTTCACTCAGCATAATCTCCTCAAGGTTCATACATATGGTGGCTTGACGTTT
>NW_006411943.1:8994-9476 GCF_000296735.1 Chrysochloris asiatica
GATTTCCAGTTCTGCCAGCACCATCTGTTGAAGAGACTATGTCTTCCCCACTCAGTCCTTTGTCAAAGATCAGTTAGCTGCATGTGGATGGGTTAATTTCTGGATTCTTGATTCTGTTCCATAGAACTATGTATCTTTCTTTGTACCAGTACCAGGCTATTTTGACCACTTTAGCTGTGTAGTAAATTTTGTTCTTCTTAAGCAAGCTTTGTTTATTATCCTGGGTCTTTTTCCTTTCCATATAAGTTTGTAATATTTTTTTCCATTTCTCCAAAGAACATTGTTGGAATCTGGATTAGGATTGAATTATATGTGTAGATTGCTTTGGGCAGTATTGGCATTTTCACAATGTTAAGTCTTCCTATCCAGGAGCATGGTGTATTCTTCCATTTTTTTTTAGTCTCATTTGGTTTCTGTAGTTTTCTTTGTATAGGTCCTTTGTTTCTCTGGTTACATTTATTCCCTAATATTTCATCCTTTGG
>NW_006411944.1:0-796 GCF_000296735.1 Chrysochloris asiatica
CCCTAAAGCCCGATCAGCCCTAGCCCTAGCCCTAAAGCCCTAACAGGCCTAGACATAGCCCTAAAGTCCTAACAGACCTAGCCCTAGTCCTACTCCAAAGACCTAACAGCCCTAGCCCAAGCCTTTGCCCTAAAGCCCTAAGAGACCTAGCCCGAGCACTAGCCCTAAAGCCCTAACATACCTAGCCCGAGCACTAGCCCTAAAGCCCTAACAGCCCTAGACCTTGCTTTAGACTTAAAGCCCTAACAGGCCTAGCCCTAGCCCAATCCCTAAAGCCCTAACAGCCCTAGCTCAAACCCTAGTCCTAAAGCTCTAAGAGCTCTAGGCCTAATCCTTTCCCTAAAGGCCGATCAGCCCTAGCCTTAGCCTTAGCCCTAAAGCCCTAACAGCACTCAGCCTAGCCCTAAAGCCCTAACAGCCCTAGTCCTAACGTCCTAAGATCCCTAGCCCTAGCCCTAGCCCTAAAGCCCTATCAGCACTAGTCCTAGCCCTAAAACCCTAACAGATCTAGGGCTAGCCCTAAAGACCTAAGAGCCCTAGCCCTAGCCCTAGGCCTAAAGCCCTATCAGCCCTAGCCCTAGCCCTAAAGCCCTACAGGCCTAGACATAGCCCTACAGTCCTAACAGACCTAGCCCTAGTCTTACCCCAAAAGCCCTAACACCCTAGCCCAAGCCCTTACCCTAAAGACCTAAGAGACCTAGCCCGAGCACTAGCCCTAAAGCCCTATCAGCCCTAGCCCTTGCCCTAAATCAATAACAGGCCTAGACATAGCCCTAAAGGCCTAACAGACCTAGCC
>NW_006411944.1:1949-2523 GCF_000296735.1 Chrysochloris asiatica
CCCTATCAGCACTAGCCCTAGCCCTAAAACCCTATCAGACCTAGGGCTAGCCCTAAAGACCTAACAGCCCTAGCCCTAGCCCTAAAGTCCTAACAGGCCTAAACATACCCTAAAGTCCTAACAGACCTAGCATTAGACCTACCCCAAAAGCCCTAACAGCCCTAGCCCAAGCCCTTGCCCTAAAGCCGTAAGAGGCCTAGCCCTAGCCCTAAAACCCTAACAGGCGTAGCCCTAGCCCAATCCCTAAAGCCCTAACAGCCCTAGCACAAACCCTTATCCTAAAGCCCTAAGAGCTCTAGGCCTAACCGTATCCCTAAAGGCCGATCAGCCCTAGCCCTAGCCTTAGCCCTAAAGCCCTAACAGCCCTAAGCCTAGCCCTAAAGCCCTAGCAGCCCTAGTCCTAACGCCCTAAGAGCCCTAGCCTTAGCCCAACCCCTAAAGCCCTATCAGCACTAGCCCTAGCCCTAAAACCCTAACAGACCTAGGGCTAGCCCTAAAGCCCTATCAGCCCTAGCCCTTGTCCTAAATCCCTAACAGGCCTAGACATAGACCTAAAGGCCTAACAGACCTAGCC
>NW_006411944.1:3435-5424 GCF_000296735.1 Chrysochloris asiatica
CCCTAGACCTAGCATTAGACGTAAAGCCCTAACAGGCCTAGCCCTAGCCCAATCCTTAAGCCCTAACAGCCCTAGCACAAACCCTAGTCCTAAAGCCCTAAGAGCTCTAGGCCTTAGCCCCAAAGCCCTAAAAGCCCTAAGTTTAGCCCTAAAGCCCTAACAGGCCTAGTCCTATCGCCCTAAGAGCCCTAGCCCTAGTTCTAAAGCCCTATAAGCACTAGCCCTAGCCCTAAAACCCTAACAGACCTAAGGCTAGCCCTAAACACCTAAAAGCCCTAGCCCTAGCCCTAAAGCCCTATCAGCCCTAGACCTAGCATTAGACTTAAAACCCTAACAGGCCTAGCCCTAGCCCAAGCCCTAAAGCCCTAACAGCCCTAGCACAAACCCTAGTCCTAAAGCCCTTAGAGCTCTAGATCTTACCCTAGCTCTAAAGCCCGATCAGCCCTAGTCCTAGCCTTAGCCCTAAAGCCCTAACAGCCCTAAGCCTAGCCCTAAAGACATAACAGCCCAAGTCCTAACGCCCTAAGAGCCCTAGCCCTAGCATTAGACTTAAAGCCCTAACAGGCCTACCCCTAGCCCAAGCCCTAAATCCCTAACAGCCCTAGCACTAGTCCAAGCCCTAAATCCCTAACAGACTAGCCCTAACACTATTCCTAAAACCCTAACAGCTGTAGCCCTAGCCCTAGCCCAAAAGGCCCTTAGTCTTAAAGCCTTAACAGCCCTAGCCCTAAAGCCCTTTAGCTAATACCCTAGCTGTAGCCCTAGACCTAATCCTAGCCCTAAAGCCCTAGCCCTGCCCATAGCTCTAAAGCCCTGACAGCCTAGCCCTAGCCCTAGCCCAAAAGCCCTAACAACCCTAGCTTTAGCCCTAGCCCAAAACTTTATAAGCCCTAGCCCTAACTCTAGCCCTAAAGCCCTAACAGCTCTAACCCTAGCCCTAGCCATAAAGCCCTATAAGCCCTAGACCTAAACCTAGCCCTAAAGCCCTAACATCACTGTCCCTAGCCCTAAAGCCCTTGACCCAATGTCCTAGCCCTAGATCTAGCTCTAAAGCCCTAGCCCTAGCCCTGTCCCTAAAGACCTAAAAAGAACTAGCTCTAATCCTAGGCCTAACGCCATAACTGCCACAACCCTAGCCCTAGCCAAAAAGCCCTAACAAGCTAGCCCTATCCCTATCCTTAAAGCCCTAACAGCTGTAGCCCTAGCCCTAGCACTAAAGCACAAACAGCCCAAGACCTAGCCCTAAAGCATTATCCCCAAATCCTTATCACTAGCCCCAGCATTAAAGCCCTAACAGCCCTACCCTATCCCTAAAGCCCTAACAGCCCTAGCCCTAGCCCTAGCCATAAAGCCTTAACAGCCCTAGCGCTAGCCCTAATGGCCTAAAAGCCCCAGCCCTAGCCCTAAAGCCCTTGCCCTAATTCCCTAGACCTAGACCTAGCCTTAAAGCCCTAGCCCGAGCCAGAGCCCAAAAGCCATGAGAACCCTGACAGCCCTAGCCCTAGCCCTAAAGCCCTAACAGCTCTAGACCTAGCCCTAGACATAAAGCCCTAAGAGATCTAGCCCTAACCCTAGCCCTAAAGCCCGATCAGCCGTAGCCCTAGCCTTAGCCCTAAAGCCGTAACAGACCTAAACCTAGCCCTAAAGCCCTAACAGCCCTAGTCCTAATACCCTAAGAGCCCAAGCCAGCCCTAAAACCCTATCAGCACTAGCCCTTGCCCTAAAACCCTAACACACCTAGGGCTAGCCCTAAAGACCTAAGAGCCCTAGCCCTAGCCCTAGCCCTAAAGCCCTATCAGCCCTAGCCCTAGCCCCAAAGCCCTAACAGGCCTAGACATAGCCCTAAAGTCCTAACAGACCTAACCTTAGTCCTACCCCTAAAGCCCTAACAGCCCTAGCCCAAGCCCTTGCCCTGAAGCCCTAAAGGGACTAGCCCTAGCCCTAAAGCCCTAACAGACCTATCCCTAGCACTAGCCCTAAAGCCCTAAC
>NW_006411944.1:6482-7087 GCF_000296735.1 Chrysochloris asiatica
CCCTAGCCCTAGCCCTAGCTCTAAAGCTCTTGCCCTAGCCCTAGCCCTAGCCCTAAAGACTTAACAGCACTAGCCCTAGCCCTAAAGTCATTTAGCTAATGCCCTAGCTGTAGCACAAGACCTAATCCTAGCCCTAAAGCCCTAGCCCTGCCCATAGCCCTAAAGCTCTAACAGCCCTAGCCCTAGCCCTAGCCCAAAAGCCCTAACAGCTCTAGCTTTAGCCCTAGCCCTAAAGCCCTAACAGCCCTAGCCCTAGCCCTAAAGCCCTAACAGCCCTAACCTTAGCCCTAGCCATAAAGCCCTATAAGCCCTAGACCTAACCCTAGCCCTAAAGCCCTAACAGCACTGGCCCTAGCCCTAAAGCCCTTGACACAATGTCCTACCCCTAGACCTAGCCCTAAAGCCCTAGCCCTAGCCCTGTCCCTAAAGCCCTAAAAAGAACTAGCTCTAGCCCTAGGCCTAAAGCCATAACAGCCACAACCCTAGCGCTAGCCCAAAAGCCCTAACAGGCAAGCTCTATCCCTATCCGTAAAGCCCTAACAGCTGTAGCCCGAGCCCTTGCCCTAAAGTACAAACAGCCCAAGACCTAGCCCTAAAGCCCTATC
>NW_006411944.1:7218-7830 GCF_000296735.1 Chrysochloris asiatica
GACCTAGCCCTAGACCTAAACCCTAAGAGCTCAAGCCCTAACCCTATCCCTAAAGCCCTAAAGCCCTAAAAGCCGTAGTCCTAACGCCCTAAGAGCCCTAGCCCTAGCCCTAACCCTAAAACCCTATCAGAACTACCCCTAGCCCTAAAACCCTAACAGACCTAGGGCTAGCCCTAAAGACCTAACAGCCCTAGCCCTAGCCCTACCCCAAAAGCCCTCACAGCCCTAGCCCAAGGCCTTGCCCTAAAGCCCTAACAGTCCTAGCCCTAGACCTAAAGCCCTAACAGACCTAGCCCGAGCACTAGCCCTAAATACCTAACAGCACTAAACCTAGCATTAGACTTAAAGCCCTAACAGGCCTATCCCTAGCCCAAGTCCTAAAGCCCTATCAGCCCTAGCACAAGCCCTATCAGCCCTAGCCCTAGTTCTAAAGCCATTGCCTTAATGCCCTAGCCCTACACCCAGCCCTAAAGCCCTAGGCCTAGCCCTAGCCCTAAAGCCCTAAAAGCTCTAGCCCTGGCCATAGCCCTAAAGCCCTAACAGCCCTAGTCCTAGCCCTAGACCTGAAGCCCTAACAACAGCACTAGCACTAGCCCTTGCCCTAAAGCCCTA
>NW_006411944.1:8653-9176 GCF_000296735.1 Chrysochloris asiatica
CTAGCCCTACCCCTAAAACCCTATCAGCACTAGCCCTATCCCTAAAATCCTAACAGACCTAGGGCTACTCCTAAAGACCTAACTGCCCTAGCCCTAGCCCTAGCCCTAAAGCCCTATCAGCCCTAGCCCTAGCCTTAAAGCCCTAACAGGCCTAGACATAACCCTAAAGTCATAACAGACCCAGCCCTAGACCTACCCCAAAAGCCCTAAGAGCCCTAGCCCAAGCCCTGGCCCTAAAGCCCTAACAGCCCTAGCCCAAGCGCTTGTCCTAAAGCCCTAACTGGCCTAGCCCTAGCCCTAAAGCCCTAACAGGCCTTGCCCTAGCCCAATCCCTAAAGCCCTAACAGCCCTAGCACAAACCCATATTCTAAAGCCCTAAGAGCTCTAAGCCTAACCCTATCCCTAAAAGCCGATCAGCCCTAGCCATAGCCATAGCCCTAAAGCCCGAACAGCCCTAAGCCTAGCCCTAAAGCCCTAACAGCCCTAGTCCTAACGCCCTAAGAGCCTGAGCCCTAGCCCTAAA
>NW_006411945.1:0-500 GCF_000296735.1 Chrysochloris asiatica
TATTGCATTAGGCAAATCTGCTGCACAGGAACTTTTAAAGCGTTGAAGAGCAAAGATGTCAGCTTGAGGACTAAGGTGCGCCTGCCCCAAGCCATGGTATTTTCAATAACCTCATATGGATGTGAAAGCTGGACAGTGAATGAGGAAGAATTGATGCCTTTGAATTGGGGTGTTGGAGGAGAATACTAAAAGTGCCATGGACTGCCAAAAGAACTAATAGATCTGTTTTGGAAGAAGTGCAGCTAGAGTACTCCTTGGAAGCCAAGATGGCTAAACTTCATCTCTCATACTTTGGACATATTGTCAGAAGGGAACAGTCGCTGGAGAAGGATGTCATGCTGGGTAAGATGGAGGGTCAGAGAAAAAGAGGAAGACCCCCAACAAGATGGATCGGCCAGTGGAGGGAGGGGAAAGTGGAGCACAGGGCAGGGAATAGGCACAGGATAGTTTGGGTTCTGGGAAGGGGGACAATATACAAGAAGGGAGAGGGGAATGAAAGA
>NW_006411945.1:2820-4840 GCF_000296735.1 Chrysochloris asiatica
TGGTCCAATGGTGAGGATTTTTGTTTTCTTTACATTGAGATGCAATCCATACTTAAGGCTGTGGTCTTTGATCTTCATCAGTAAGTATTTTAAGTCATCTTTACTTTTAGCAAGCAAGATGTCTCTGGGGATGAGGAAATACAATAATAATAATAATAAAGTCCTTCTGCAAGTATCGAGGTTAACACTGCTTAATAGGGTCTGGTGATGGTTGGTGGTGGTTATGTGCCGTGGACTCGGTTCCAACTCATAGTGACCCTGCATAGGGTTTCCGAGGCTGTAAATCTTTACAGGAGCAGAAAGTCTCATCTTTCTCCTGCAGAATGCTTGGTAGTTTCAAACTGGTGACTTTAAGATTAGTAGCCCAATTCATAACTACTATGCTACTACCAGAGCTCTTTTAAAAGCCTAGCAACCAGAAACTGCAAGTTTCTGCAAAAAAAAAAAAAAGAATCACTCAGGAAGTAGAAGGAGAAGTCAGAGGTCCTAGAGACATGTAAACCCATAACTACCCATAGCAATTACTCCTGTTTTTCTGCTACAGTTTCCAAAGAACTCAACGAAATCAATAGATGATGAAATTAAGCCAGAACATCCTTTGGTGGCTATTGTGTGCTAATGACATCTGTAACTGTGAGACTTACTGGGCCATATCATTTTCACTATCTTCATCATCATCACTGCTTACCACAAACAAAAAAAGGACCCTGAACTTCCAGAAGAAAGAATACATTTCCCTTTCTTAACAAACACAGTTTACCGAAAATAATGAGAAAATGTTCAAAGCAGCAGGAAAACAATTAATATCACACACACAGGAACCAAGACGACTCCAACTACTAAATTACCATCAGAAATGATAGAGGTCTGGAAATGCTGAAATGACAAAATTCAACCCATGAAAGGAAAAAGAGAAAATCTGTTAGCCAAGAATTCTATAGTCAGCAAAATTATCCTTCAAAAATGAGGGAAAATAGAGACCAGTTCAGATAAATAAAAACAAAACAACTCATTGCCAGTAATCTGTGCTTTAAGAAGACCTTCAGGTTGACGGGAATGATGTCAGATGATAACTCAACCCCAGATAAAATGAAGAGCATTGAAAATGGTAAACACATAGATAAATACATTAGGTTTATATAGTCTTCTCATTTGGTCTCAATTTTTTTAAAAAATGTAAGACTGCCTTAAAAATATACAAAACTGTTGTTAAGTACCATTGAGTCAGTACCAACTCATAGTGACTCTATGTAGGGTTTCCAAGGAGCAGCTGGTGAATTTAGAACACCAACCTTGCGATTCAAACCGGCTGTGCTGTCCAGACCTGTATATATGTATATAATGAAAATGCTGTTGTTGATGTTACGTGCCACCAAGTTAATTCCAACTCATAATGGCCCTATGGAGTCCTGGTGTGGTGCTGTGGGTTAATGCGTCAGACTGCAAAGCCATTTGAACTGCAAGGTCAGTGGTTCAAGCTCACCAGCTGCTCCTCGGAAATCCTATACAGGGTCAGAACCGACTCAATAGCACTTAACAACAATAACAAACAATGGCCCTGTAGGATGGAGTACAGCCGTTTCCTTGCATGTTGTTGTTGTTAAGTGCTGTTGAATCGGTTCTGACTCATTGCCACCCTGAATAAGGTTTCCAGAGCCCGGGGTGTGGCGCTGTGGGATAATGTGTTGAACTGCAAGATCGGTTTGAACTGCAAAGTTGGTGATTCAAATTCACCAGTCACTCCTCAGAAACCTTATACAGCGCTGCTATGAGTAGGAAACGACTCGATGGCACTTAACAACAACAACAGGGTTTCTGGGGAGCAGCTGGTGAATTTGAACTGCTGAGCCTGCAATTCAAACTGACCTTGTGGTCCACTGCATCATCCCACAGCGCCACACCACCGTATAAAATGAAAACGCTGTTGTCAATGTTAAGTGCCACCAAGTCCTTTCCTACTCATACTGATCTATCGGATGCAGAACAGCTGCTCCAAAGGCTGAAATCTTTACAGGAGCAG
>NW_006411945.1:5445-7611 GCF_000296735.1 Chrysochloris asiatica
AATTTTAAACAAAACTCAAATGGACATCATCCCAAATCATTAAAGCTTTGCCACAAGTTTATGGAAATGCTGTCCACATAAAACAAGTTTTTAGATGGAACAAACATTTTAAAGAAGGATGGGCATAAATTCAAGGCAGATGTCAGCTCAGAGGTTATGGTGGTTTGGGGGGGAATTCCAAAGGGGTCATCATGGTAGAATTTCTGGAAGGACACAGGATGTTCACAGGGGCTTATTATGAAGAAGTTTAAAGAAAACTGAAAATGCATTGATGAGAAAAAGACCAGCAAAGTTGCACCAAGGGACATTTTTTTCCACCATGACACGGCATCTACTATTCGAGGGTAGCAAGGTCTGTCCTAGGAGAATTTCTCTGGGAAATCTGACCCCATCCACCTTGATTCTTGCCCCTTTAGTTATTACTATTCTCACAACTCTAAGGACATATAGAAGGAAAACAATTTGAGTCCCTCAAGGACACCAGAACAACCATTTTGACGAGGTATGACTGGAAGAACACAGAAGTCTCCAGGAAGGATTGAAGAGATGAAGACACTGCTTGGAGAAGTGTGTGCACCTAGAAGGAAGTACGTCAAGAAACAAGAGTTCCACATTCTGATATTTTTGTTTAATACAAGGTTCTGTGATTTTATAGCGAAGCTTTTGATTTACCATATCTATCAGTCCTGGTACGGTGCTGTGGGTTCATGCACCAGACTGCAAAGCCATTTGAACTGCAAGGTCAACAGTTCAAGCTCTCTAGGTACTCCTTGGTAACCCTATACATGGTCGCTATGGGTTGGAACTGACTCGACGGCACTTAATAACATCAACTCATAATAACAGCTAAAAGGATAGAAAGTGAAGCTAATGAACAGAAGAAAGCCAATATGAATATGAAATAGATTAGGATAAGTCAAAATGCATAGGAAACTCGCTAGTGCAAGTACTAAAAAATCCTGCAAATAAATATAGCTAAAAATCGATAGAGGAAGTTAAAACACTCAACACAAAAGAGAGAAGTGAAGGATGAACAGACAAACCAAAAAAGGGATAAGAAAAGCCCAAAACACTTTAAAAAATGGCAGAGCTCAATGAATCCTATCAATACTACATTACATATAAATATAAACCAAACACTTCAGTCAAGAGGCTGAGATTGTTACAGTTTAAAAAGCAAACACCAGCTAAATTGCTATAAAAGACAAAATTGAATTTCAAAGACATAAACTGCTGAAAATTAAAATATGGAAAAGATACGCTATGCACACTATAAGTAAAAAAGAGCAAGAATGGTTACATGAGTATCCAACAAAATGAATTTCAAGACAAAAACTGTAACTCGAGAGTTAAGAGGGACCTTCTATAATGATGAAATGGCCAGTGCAATAATAAACGTATATGTACCTAACACGAGAGTCCCAGTACATAAAGCAAAGCTTATGAAATTAAAGGGTAAACAGACAAATCATTAACTATAGTTACAGATTTCAATACTCTACTCTTGGTAGATGACAAAACAAGTAGATGGTCAGTTAGAATGCAGAAAGTTGAACAGCATTATCTACCAACGCAAATGAAATGAAAGTTTCACCCAATGGCAGCAGAGGATATATCATCGTCAACTATACAACTTATTGAAATTTATGGGATACTTCTCATGCAGAGCTTTGAGAAAAAATTATACCCAGATATACTTACAAATGAAGTCCTGGTGTGGCACTGCAGAATAATGTGCTGAACCTTAAGGTCAGTTTGAACCATGAGATCGGCAGTTCAAATTCACCAGCCACTCCTTGAAAACCCTATACAGTGTTGCTATGAGTCAGAACAGACTCAACGGCACTTAATAACAACAACAACTTACAATAAAAAACAAGAAAGGTCTGAAAGTCAGTGACCTAATTTTACCTTATAAAGGAAGAAAAAGAGCAAAATAAGCCTTCAAGAAAGCAAAAAAAAGTGTATAGAGCATTCAACTGAACAACAGTACAATACACATTCTTTTCCAGTGTACATGGAACATTCTCCAGAATAGACCATGTCTTAGGCCACAAAACAAGCCTCCATAAATTTACAAACATCAAAATACTACAAAGCATCTTCTCAGACCACAATGCTATCAAATTAGAAATCAACAATAGGAAGTACAAGGAAATAAAGTCA